>NW_025319122.1:0-238552 GCF_017639315.1 Drosophila ananassae
AGTATATAAGTCGGAACGGGATCGGTCGAGTATATCCTATAGCTGCCATATAACTGATTGATCGGAAATGCCATAACTTTGGTGTTTTTTAAGTTAGAGGGTTGGGACTTTCCACACATGTTATATTTGACCAAAATATCTTATGTACAAAATTTCATAAGGATCGGCCGACTTTATCCTATAGCTGTCATAGAACGATCGAAATTGGCATAACTTTGGTGTTTTTTAAGTTAGAAAGATGGGATTTCGAACAGATTCTATTTTCGGAAAAACAAGGATGGGATTCATAATGGATGCCTCTTTGGGCAAAATAATTTGATATGCAAAATTTCATTAAGATCGGCCAACTATATACGATCCGCTATATATATAATTTTATAAGAAGCGTGGCGCCACCTAGCGGACTGCGGCTCAACTGCAAGGGTATATAAACTTCGGCTGCGCCCGAAGTTAGCTTTCCTTTCTTGTTTTCTAATAATTTTAGGCTGCATGTGTATTTATAGTTTAGAGAAATTAATTTATTCAAATTTTTCCTTCCCTGTTTTGTTTTCTGTCTAAGGTTGTGTGTACGGTGGGAAAAAGGAAAAACCAATCATATAAATTCATAATAAATCAAATTTTGCGCATGGCTAATAAACTTCAATTAAATATCTTCTTCTTTAATTCACAATGGAAAATTTCTGACTTACGTGCTTTCCTCGGCGAAA
Source organism: Drosophila ananassae (assembly GCF_017639315.1). Lineage (NCBI taxonomy): Eukaryota > Metazoa > Arthropoda > Insecta > Diptera > Drosophilidae > Drosophila > Drosophila ananassae. Next base: position 708 of record NW_025319122.1, read on the forward strand.
AGATGGATTATGGTTTAAGATTTTTTTTTTTGGGTTTAGAAATTTTTCATTAGTACTTTTATTCTGTGTTCAGTCTAATTTTTATTCACTTCCTTCTTCCACTTATATCTTAATCCAAATAAATAAAAAAAAAATTGTTTATCACAGTTCATTGTTAATAATCGAAACTCTGTTTAATATCACTGTGCCTTCCTTTGCTTTTTCTTTCACTTCGATCAATGACAATCAAAACTTCACTTATTGCTTTCGCTCTTCTTTTCCGACACACACCTTCTTATGATCATTTCTGCACTTCTTCTTTTTTTTTTTTAGAAGGGCACTGGATCTCAATAAATCAAATAAAAAAATGGAAAACAATATATCTCACTAATTAATAATAATGTCTTAAATTTTATTGAATATTTTTGCTTGATTTTTCTTTTTTTCTACATTTTTCTCTTTTTTTCTTCTTTAAACTTCATATTTCTTCAATTTTAATTTTTTAGTGTGATCCTCTTAACAATACCGTTAAATTAAACTTCTAAAAATTTTCAATTCTCTTTTCTTTTTCCGCACATTTGTTTCAACATTAACTGTTTCAATTTTTCAATTCTTCTTTCATGATTTCGGCTTTTGGCCTCTTCACCACGTGGTCTCTTCTCATTTTTTTTACTGTTTCTTTTTCTTTTCCACAAAACTTTATTTGCTTCCAACTTTTCCGATGCTCCTTCGCGCGGAACACGTGTTGATTCTGCCGTTCTCCTTAGTCCGAGCTCCTCAGCTGTTTTTCCCGATTCGCTTCTCTCCGTTGTTCCTCCTTCTATGTCTGGGCTCGGCGGTCCCACGTTGACGCCTTTCTCTCTCGCTCTCCCGCTCTACACATCCGGGAAGCTTTCCAGTGATGGGGCCCGCTTTTCCAAGGTGTTTCCCTCGAGATGTGCTCTTCGGGGTTGCGGGAAAACGTGGGCCCCGTTCGTCGGGTTCTTCTTCTCCTCGCCAAATTCCTAGCGCCTCTTCTCCGGCGCTGATCATGTGTTCCACGTGTTCCACTCCAGGTACCGGCTAGATGTTGAATCTGTCTTTCACTCGCGGCTTGTTGCGATCCCGCAGTTCCGTTTCTTTCGAGGCGGAAAGAAACTTGCAGTTCGCACTTGCACGGCCGCGTGCCACTTGCAATCCGGCACAAACAAAACAAAAAAAAAAAAAGAATTTAAAAATTTTCTCACGTTTAACTTGCGGTAGGTCCAAACTTCAAAATAAGGTCTGCCCTCTCCCGCGCATTTCCTGTCCCTTTTAGACTAACCAGTCTTGATCCACTTTTGATCAGCTGGCCGATGATTGCCTAACTGGTAACTCTCGCCAAAAATGGGATATTTTTTTTTTGTTTATTTTTCGCGGGTTAAGTTCAAATTTTATTCTTTGTTTTTTTTCTCTTTATGCCTACGTCGCTTTAGGCGCATCCGCTCAAGGAATTTGCGATAGACTCCCGCGTTGGAATGGAATCCAAGGAATCCGAGTCAGCTTGCCTTTCCTTCCACTTAGACTGCGTTGCATCGTCCACTTTCTGCAACTTGTTCTGCAACGTCCACTTGTTGTGCTTCGTTCTGCTGCATAGCAACTCCAATGCGACGTCATAATTTTTGTCCGTGAGACGATCAAACAGTCTCCAAGGCAGACTCACGAGGCAGGACCGCCACCGCTGAAGCTTCTCGACCTTCTATGAATGGGTTTATGTCCACCATGGTCGAGATCAGTGAACCTCCACTAAAAGTGGGAAGTGGCAGAGGCAGCAAAGCCTGGAAAGTTCTGCGGTTATCACTTTCGAACTCGCCGGAAACAGCCGCATAATCTCCTGGTTCAGGATAAATCGTGCCTCCCTGAGGCACTCCCTGGGTTCCCCTTTTTGCGCGGTTCAAACTGCATACGTACAGCCCACCTCCCGTCCAACCGACTGAGGGACGCTGCCGATAGATACATGTTTACGCTTAGTGTTTACAAAGTTATAAAATTGCTTCGGATCCTGAGTAAACTGAATCCTGCAGCGGCGAATATAACTCCTATAACATTCTGCGTTATGCACGGTGAAATTGGACCGGGCTACTAAGTATCTAGAATAACTAACTGTACAGCCAGATAATCTATGCTTATTCAAAAGTCTACTCATACTATTCTTTAAGTTGTTAAGATGCCGTGTATACCAAGGCGGAATCGTTGAAGGGGACGGATATTTCCACGGCACACAAACGTCAAAAAATGAGTTTACAGAGAAATAAAATTTTTGTAATGCTAAGTTTATATCATCGCATGCCAGTAAATCAGACCAATCAAATTCCGAAATTAACTTATTTAATTTCATAAAGTCAGCCTTACGAAAGAAACGAACTTTATGAGATTTAAGTGTAGACTTAAGGTCAATTAAGGAGTTGTTTTCAATTGAAAGCTCAAGAGTGGGATGATATGGATCCTCAGGGTCAGAAAGGGGCCAAGTTCTGGAAAGAGTAATTCCATCAGGATCAGAAACGAAACATAAGTCCAGCAGCCGACCTAAAGAATTTCTAACGTGGTTAATTTGCCCGAGTGACATGTCAAACATGCCCACAGGAAAGTCGTGGTGGGAGTTAAGCTGTAAAGACGGTGAATTTTCAACATTTGACCATATAAGTTCTGGGATATTGAAGTCACCCAGAGCTGGTCACCATCAGACAGACGATCGAAAACCAAACGAATAGCGGACAAATGTTGCCAGTATGTTGGCGGTTCGGACGAACATACAAAGATTGATCGGACAATGTGATATTGATGCAAAGAAATTCAATGTCACCAAACTCTTGTGATTTTACCTCTTCAGAAGCGAATTTGGAGTCTACAGAAATTAGCACTCCTCCTCCCCTTCGCAAAGTTCTATCACATCTAAAAGTGGTGTACCTACTAGGAAAAACTTCGGAGCTCAAATTCCGATCTTCGGCTTTAACCAAGATTCTGTAAATACAATAATGTGAGATGCAAAGAAAGAACTATCAGAATACAGTTTGGGAAGTTTACTACGTAACCCTCTTGTATTTTGATAGGTAAGTGTTAGAGAAGACATTAGTTTTTTAAAACAGAGGAAGATAAAGTGGAAGGTTGGTCAGTGGCCGTAACATGTGGGAGTTCTAATCCGCGACGATCCGCATGTCTTCACTGATTTCAAGGAGGACAGCACCTGCGGGTAACAATCACACATTATGGTTATAACCCTTTTTTATATTTTTTTGTTTTTTTTTTTTTGCGGTTCCCATTGCATACGTACATTTCACCTCTCGTCCAACCGACCGAGGTACGCTGCCGCGTAACGTACGTCTCGAATCGCGGGAATAGATCCGAGACAGATTAAGCGAGGAGTAGGAGAAAGATATCACGAGGAAGAGTGTTGCACAGTTAAGGCGGTTAATATGAGCGATTTAAGATTGTTAGTGGAGCAAAGTGACAAGATGTGGTAGAGACCATTATAGTCCAAACATAATGCCCTGAGTGGATCGTGTTGGGCATATATCGAACTACAATGGCTGAGGAGTAGAGGACGAAAGTTTCTAGTCCTTCTATATAAATAAGATTAAGGGTTAACGGTTTGTTAATGATGGTAAGTTGTTTCGTAAAAGTCTAAAGTGTTTAGTAAAAGTACTATAAGAGGGAAGGTAAAGATTTTCATTCCAATTAAGTCCACTAAGAGCGAAAGTTTTTTTGTACAGATTCAATGTGATCTTGGTGTTCTCCGTACTGAGGATGTATTGCATGTATTGTAGATATATGGTCGGTAAATTTAAGTCTCAAATCTAATAAGACACATAGATCTTTAACCTGAGTTAATCGTTCTAACGCCTTCCCATAGAGAAAGACATACCCTGGTGAGGACTAGATCGGTAAAAACACACAAGTTTACATTTCGATCCATTAAGCTTTAGGTTATTTGCAAAACACCAATTTTGAAGTTTATCCTGTGAGGAGATTAGATCTCCCACACGCCAAGACAGGTGGCAAGAGGGGCAGCAGCGGGGGGGGAACAAGGAAGTCAGCACTGCAGCGTCGGATGGGCCAGCGCTGCTGTGTTTAGAAATACGGAAGAAGAGAAAGGTATCAAGGGCAGACGGGGGCGGGGGCGGGGGCGGGGGAACCAGCACGGAGTCGCGCACGAAAGAGGGCGAAAGAGGAATCACCGTGAAACGTAACGGTCCCGGCCAGGCCTCCGCGGCCGCGCTCGAAGGTCATAGGAAACAGCGGGGACGGCGGGGAACGAAGCGGCCGGCGACCGTGCAGCTGTGTTTACAAAATGCACAAAAACACAGAAATGCATTTGAATGTCCAGGTGGGGATTGCCCCTGGAGCGAATCGAGGCCGAGTCTTCTAGGGAAGCTGGGAGAGTGAGTGAAAGACCCCCAAGTTGGAAAGCTTCCTTGAAGAGTTAGGAGTACAGGCTGAAGGACCCCCCGTGGGTAAGTCCGACAGTCTTCAGTGCGGGCTATTAAAGCGAGTGAGCAAGGATATACGAAAATAGCTCAAGGACCCCCTGTGGGTAAGTCCGGCGGCGGTACGCGCATCGAATCGAGCAAGGAGTCAGGGGAAAAGGATCAAGGATCCGCGGCAAAGCTGAGGCCCAAGGGTAAAAGAGTCGGGTGGAGTTATTCCCGGACACGACAGTTATCCTGGTGTAGTGGCGGCAACGACGGATCAGCCTGGCGTACGCCTTGTCTGCTCCTGACCGTTCGATCCAGGTGTGATCCTGTAACGCGAGGGATAGCCAACCCGGAAACTCAAGCCCAATGAAAGGCAGTGAAACCAGGCAGGGACACCCCGGGAAGTCAAGAGAATCCTGATCCAGGCGCTGGAGCGTATGCACAGCAGACCACCTGGAGTCAAAGGAGACGCGACGCCCAAACCTCTGGCCTACCATAGATCCTGCGGGGCGTAGGCACGCAGGTGTTTGGAGGCGAGTGGCGAACGCGACCGGGGGCGTGTCCTGTAGGGTAGGAAGGCCCTTCGTGCCCTGATCCGGCCGCTAAGCAGCGAGGAGCAGATCCTGCCCGGCGTATGCCTGGGAGGTGAGCCAATCGGTCTGTTAACACGGAGGTGCCGGCCACGGCGAAAGGGCAAATCCAGGCAAGCCAAAGGTTCCGAGTCCACGGCACCCCAAATGGAGAAACAGCAACGGCAGAGGCGACGACGAGGGAGCAGCGGCAACCGGAGAGCAGCGACGACGAGGGAGCAGCGGCAGCAGCATAGCAGCGACGACGAGGGAGCAGCGGCAACCGTAGAGCAGCGACGACGTGGGAGCAGCAGCGACGGACAGGCAGCGTCAGCGGAAGACGACAAGCAGCAACACAGGCCCCGCAACCAGAGTCCGTGAGTCCGAACGAAGGGAACTGAGAGCCGTTTCGGCGCCAGGCACCAAGACCGCACGACCTGCCGGGCGCGAGCTTTGGGAGGGCGTGCGTATTGGCACCAACCCGGAGCGGGGATCGGGGATCGACGGGAGGGCGAGCGGTCGGTCGGCTGAGCCAGACAGCCGGTGAGATTCTCTTTATTGCTTTGTAAATTAATTACAATAAAGGGGATTTATTTGAAAAGAAGCAATACCGTGTTATTTCTGGGCTCGGGCAATCACGTCGAATCAATAAATTCGGTGGAACGTACCCTCATCCTCTGTGAGCTAGCCGCGGCGTTTGTTGCGAGCAAAACATAGCAAAACAGTTCGTTACAATCCAAATCGGATTGAAGTCTAGACTGGGCTCTAGTGAATTCATACTGAAGGCCCAGCTTAACGTCATCAGCGTACATAAGTACAAGTGAATTGCTTAAGGCAAGAGGCAAGTCGTTAATAAACAGTGTAAAAAGTAGGGGTCCAAGATGGCTTCCATGGGGCACCCCAGATGTTGCGCGGACTAAACGCGAGAAACACGTTGGGTTCTCCCAGATAAGTAGCTCGAAATCCAGATAAGAAGATCGGTTGGGAATCCCAAAAGACTGAGTTAAATTATAAGAAGCGAATGGTTAACAGAGTTGAATGCTTTGTAAAGTCAGTGTAAATGATGTCTGTTTGTAAGCCATTCCGGAACCCATCCGTAATAAAAGATGATAGCTCCAATAAGTTGGTAGTGGTGAGCGGCGCTTCATGAAGCCATGCTGGCAGGAAGTTATTATTGAACTACATAGGTGTTGCAAATGTGGAGTGATAAGTTTTTCAAAAAGCTTTGGAATTGCTGACAATTTAGAGATGCCTCTATAATTAGCAGCGTTAAATTTTTTCCCTTTTTTATGCAGCGGATTTATGAAAGATGCCATCCAAATAAGGGGAAAGATCGAAGTTTCCAGCGATAAATTAAAAAGTTTAACGAGCGGTTTGCACAGAGCCTCGGCGCAGTTCTTCAGAGCACAGCCTAGTACTCCATCAGGGCCTGGCGAATACACGGGCTTAAACTTAAGAAGAGATCGGCCATTGCCTGATCAGTGTTCGCATAAGAGTTCTCAAACGTAGGCAGTGGGCGAAAAGATACATGTTTCCGCTTAGTGTTTACAAAGTTATAAAACTGCTTCGGATCCTGAGTAAACTGAATCCGGCAGCGGCGAATATAACTCCAATAACATTCAGCGATATGCACGGTGAAATGGGACCGAGCTACTCCTGAATAACTAACTGTACAGCCAGATATTCTATGTTTATTTAAAAGTCTACTCATACTGTTCCTTAAATTTATAAGGCTTGTAAAATAATCATATTCATTGAAGCAGACGGATATTTTCAGGGCACACAAGCACACAGCGGCACACAAAATATGTTCATAGTGTAATACATTTTTTGTAATGCGATGTTTATATCTTCGCATGCCAGTAAATCAGACCAATCAAATTCCGAAATTACCTTATTTAATTTCATAAAATCAGCCTTACGAAAGAAACGAACTTTCTGAATGGATCTGATATGGATCCTCGGGGTTAGAAAGGGGCAAAGTTCTGGAAAGAGTAATTCCATCAGCATCAGAAAAGAAACATAAGACCAACAGCCGACCTAAAGAATTTCTAACGTGGTTAATTTGCCCGACTGACATGTCGAACATGCCCGCAGGGAAGTCGTGGTGGGAGTTAAGCTGTAAAGACGATAAATTTTCAACATTTGACCACATAAGTTCTGGGATATTAAAGTCACCCAGAGCTATCAGCTAGTCACCATCAGACAGACGATCGAAAACCAAACGAATAGCGGACAAATGTTGCCAGTTAGTTTTTTGAAACTGAGGAAAATGAGGTGGAAGGTTCATCAGAGGCCGTTAACCGCAGGTTTGGTTATCTTTTTTTTCACCGTACTTGGCTGATGTTCTTGGACGAAAATGTTCTCTGGCCAAAAGCTGGCGGAACAAATCGTCTTGAACATCTGCAAGGGCATACGTTTTTTGAAAGATGACGTGTGCCTGGTGTATGAATATTTGAATTTTGTAATATCCCCCACCTTTTTGTTGACTTTTGTTTTGGCTTTAATGTAAGCCGAGATATCAATCTTCGAAGTATCAGGGGCAAGCCGGGAAACAAAAATGTGTTTCGATGGTGGGATCACCGTCAAGGGTTTTGGTGCCGCCGTAACTAATAATGCGGCATCAGTACGTACCCGGGGTCCGGACGGTTGATTACCCTGTTTGGTGACTGTTACAGTTTGAATTATTGGGTCTGGGATCACTTGAAGCGATGACGCAGAGGACAAATCGGATTTATATATTTAAAAAAATTGCTCATTAATTCAGAAATATTCGGAAGCCAGAGATATAAGCGGCTGCATAGTAGTCGGCTGAGCAGGATGAAGATTATTACCACAATTACTTCACTAAGAGAGGATTTCTTACGCTTTGAAGACTCATTTAGTAGTTGAAGACTACTAAACTGTGTATTGAGCGCACAAAGTTGGTCATTGATTTTACGAAAACCTCTAATCAACTCCTTGAATTCACTTTTAGTCTGCCTCAAGAACGATCTCATTTCGTCCTGAACCGCAGAACATCCGTTACAGAAAAAGTGGAGACCAGACCTACGTGAAATAGCATCCGAAACGGAGGCCGTGAACACGGCACACTTAGCGTGTAAAACGTTTTCACAAAGCCAGCAGTGGATGGTAGACTAGGCAGAGGAGATTGTCTTATTACAAGACTTCAGCGGACAAGTTCAAATTCCATAATTATTAAAAATTAAGTAATTAATTTATTAAAAATTATTATTAATTAAAAATTTATTTATTAATATTATTTGTTTTTATTATAGGAACCTTGAACCACTGTACGCAGGGAAACGAAAGGGGGAGATTAATTTGTTTTATTTTTTTTTTATTTGTGTAAAGGAATAAACACCGATTGTTTATGGAAAGCTTATTACAAATCTGTAAAAACGCAGTGCGCACAAAATAACACGTCCGTCCGCTTTAAGATAAAGAGAGGAAGTGAAGATAAGAAAGTTAAGATAAAGAGAGGATATATATATTTAATTTATACATTTTAATTTTTATTTAATGAGTTACGTTATTTGAGGGTATTTAAAGAAGGTCCCCTTTGAAATGAATAAACAAAAGATTGGATTTAACATATTGAATGAATAAAAAAAAAAGCATAATAAAAAAAAGTTTACCACCCGTTAGTCCTTTATGAGCCTTTTATGTTCGCTATTACACTCTATTTTATTGGATTACAGTTGAAGTAGGAGTTGATCACATGATGCGTCATTAAAAGAGGGCCCATAAAGTGTTGAAGTAATAACCTTACATGATAACCATTAAGGCTTACCTAATTAAAGTTTTTAAAGTAAAAAAATAAGGAGTGTCCCCACCTGCATTCTTTTGGCGATCAGTTAAGGACCAACTTGTAGAAAAAATAAAAATAAAAAGAATATAAGGAAACTAAATAAAATAATAATTGTTTTAATTGCTTTGGAAAAATAAAAAAGAACAAGAAAACAAGACGGATCGGCCAAGTATCTTACTTCTAAAGCGATTGCTAGATAATATACAAATTAGATAATAAAAATTAACAGTAAAAGAAAATATGGAAAGAAGGATAAGAGAATTGTATCCGCTGAAAACCAAAACACATGGCACATAGTTATTTAAAAATAAAAAATATTTCGGAACATCTCAAGGGAATAACTCGATGTTCAGAATAGCGATTGCACATTAAAATAAGTAAAGAGAATAAATTTAAGAAAAAAACAGTTGGGGTCTAGGTACATGTTGGAATGTTTTCGATTAGCAGGCATGACGAGATGAAGGTCAATGAAAGAGAAACAGGAGTGAATGAAGGCGAAAAAGGATTTACAACAATAATTTACAACATTTATATAAAAATGATTTTTACTTTTGCTTATTTATTCGCGCGGTTCCCACTGCATACGTACAGCCCACCTCCCGTCCAACCGACCGAGGGACGCTGCCGCATAACGTACGGCTCGAATCGCGGGGATAGATCCGAGAACGTTTAGGAGAAGAGTAGGGGTAAGATATTACGAGGAAGAGTGTTGCATAGATAAGGCGTTTAGTATAAAGGATTTAAGATTGTTAGTGGAGCAAAGTGGCAAGGTGTGGTAGAGACCATTGTAATCCGAACATAATACCCTGAACGGATCGTGTTGGGCATATGTCGAATTACAATGGCTAAGGAGTAGAGGACGGAAGTTTCTAGTCCTTCTACTAGGAACGTTAAAATTTAAGCGTGTTAGTAAATTCTGACTGTCTACATTACCATATATAAGATTATATAGAAACATAACACCCAGCATCGTTCTACGATTTGTTAATGATGGTAAGTTGATTAATAAAAGTCTACTATGATAAGTGGGAAGGTGAAGATTTGCATCCCAATTAAGTCCCCTAAGGGCGAAAATCAGGAAGTTTTTTTGTACAGATTCAATGTGATCTCGGTGTACTCCATATTGAGGACTCCAGACACACGATCCATACTCAAGAATCGGACGAACCAATGATGTATATAACGTTTTTGTTATGTACGGGTCATTAAATTCTTTTGACCATCTTTTAATAAAGCCAAGCACACCCATAGCTTTATTAACCATGGTAGATATATGGTCGGTAAATTTAAGTTTCAAATCTAAAAGGACTCCCAGATCGTTAACCTGAGTTAATCGTTCTAAAGCGTTCCCATAGAGAAAGTACATAGCCTGGTGAGGACTAGTTCGATAAAAGGACATGAGTTTACATTTCGATCCATTAAGCTTTAGGTTATTTGCAAAACACCAATTTTGAAATTTATCCAAATCGGATTGAAGTCTAGATTGGGCACTAGTGAATTTATACTGAAGACAAAGCTTAACGTCATCAGCGTACATAAGTACGAGTGAATCAGTTAAGGCAAGGGGCAAGTCATTAATAAAAAGTGTAAAAAGTAAGGGTCCAAGATGGCTTCCTTGAGGCACCCCAGATGTGACGTGGACTAGACGCGAGGTAACATCTTTAAAGAAGACACGTTGGGTTCTTCCAGATAAGTAGCTCGAAATCCAGATAAGGAGGTCAGTTGGGAATCCCAAAAGACTGAGTTTACTTATAAGAAGCGAATGGTCGACAGAGTCAAATGCTTTACTGAAGTCAGTGTAAATGACATCTGTTTGTAAGCCATTCCGGAACCCATCCGTGATAAAAGATGTTAGCTCCAGTAAGTTGGTAGTGGTGGAGCGGCGCTTCATGAAGCCATGCTGGCATGGAGATATTATTGAACTACATAGGTGTTGCAAATGTGGAGTGATAAGTTTTTCAAAAAGCTTCGGAATTGCTGACAATTTAGAAATGCCCCTATAATTGGCAGCGTCGGATTTTTTCCCTTTTTTATGAAGAGGAATAATGTAAGATTCCTTCCACATAAGGGGAAAGATCGAAGTCTCCAGCGAAAGATTAAAGAGTTTAAGGAACGGTTTGCACAGAGCCTCGGCGCAGTTCTTCAGAACACAGCCTGGTACTCCATCGGGGCCTGGCGAATACACGGGCTTGACTTTAAGAAGACCCAATAACACACCACTTTGATCAAAAGAAGGGCAAAATATAAGGTTGGCTGATTGGATATTACAAGTGTAAGGCTGACCTGTACTGGTGCTAGGTGAGTATGTTGTTTGAAAAAACTGTGCAAAGAGATCGGCCATTGCCTGATCAGTGTTCGCATATGAGTTCTCAAACATAAGCATAGGAGGAGAAGATACATGTTTGCGCTTAGTGTTTACAAAGTTATAAAACTGCTTCGGATCCTGAGTAAACTGAATCCGGCAGCGGCGTATATAACTCCTATAACATTCAGCGTTATGCACGGTGAAATTGGACCGAGCTACTAAGTATCTTGAATAACTAACTGTACAGCCAGATATTTTATGTTTATTTAAAAGTCTATTCATAACGATCTTTAAATTTCCTAGGTGCCTTGTATACCAAGGCGGATTAATTGAAACGGACGGATATTTCCATGGCACGCAAACGTCGAAAAATTTATTCAAAGTATAATAAAATTTAATTAAGGCAATGTTTACATCTTCACATGCCAGTAGATTGGACCAATCAAATTCCAAAATTAACTTATTTAATTTCATAAAGTCAGCCTTACGAAAGAAACGAACTTTATGAGATTTAAGTGTAGGCTTAAGGCCAATTACGTTATTGTTTTCTATTAAAACCTCAAGAGTGGGATGATATGGATCCTCTGGGTTGGAAAGTGGTAAAGTTCTGGAAAGAGTAATTCCATCAGGATCAGAAACGAAACACAAGTCCAGCAGCCGACCTAAAGAATTTCTAACGTGGTTAATTTGCCCGAGTGACATGTCGAACATGCCCGCCGGGAAGTCATGGTGCGAATTCAGCAATAAAGACGGTGAATTTTTAACATTGGACCACCTGAGTTCTGGGATATTGAAGTCACCCAGAGCTACTAGCTGGTCACCATCAGACAGACGATCAAAAACAAACCTAATAGCGTCTAAATGTTGCCAGTATGTGGGCGGTTCGGACGAAGGTGGTACGTAGGAGCACGTAACGTATAATGATTTATCGGACAATATGATTTTAATGCAAAGAAATTCTATGTCACCAAACTCTTGTGATTTAATCTCTTCAGAAGCGAAATTGGAGTCTACAGAAATTAACACTCCTCCTCCCCTTCGCAGAGTTCTATCACGTCTAAAAGTGGTGTACTTACTTGGAAAAACTTCGGAGCTTAAGATCTCCGGCTTTAACCAAGTTTCTGTAAAGACTATAATGTGAGATGCAAAGAAAGAACTATCAGAATACAGTTTGGGAAGCTTACTTCGTAACCCTCTAGTATTCTGATAGGTAAGTGTTAGTGAAGGCATTAGTTTTTTGAAGCTGTCGTGGAAGGTTGGTCAGTGGCTCTAACATGTGGGAGTTTCACTCCCACAGGTTTGGTCATTTTTTTCTTCACCGTACTTGGCTGATGTTCTTGGACGAAAATGTTCTCTGGCCAGAAACTGGCGGAACAAATCGTCTTGAACATCTGCGCGGGCACACGTATTTTGAAAGATGACGTATGCCTGGTGTAGTTATATTTAAATTTAGTTATATCTGCCACCTTTATGTCGGCTTTTGATTTGGCTTTGATGTAAGCCAAGAGATCAATCTCAGAAGTATCAGGGGCAAGCCGGGAAACAAATATGTGTTTCGATGGTGGGATCACCTGCAAGGGTTTTGGTGCCGCCGTAACGAGTATGGCAGCATCAGATCGTACCGGGGGTCCGGAAGCTTGATTGCCCTGTTCGGTGACTTTTAAGGGGGTTTCAATTATTGGGTCTGGTGGTATCACTTGAAGCGATGCCACAGAGGACATATCGGAAAATTGCTCGTTTATGCTGAGATATTCGGAAACCGAATTTTTCCCAGGTCCGGCCCTTGGGGTGGCCAGAGATATGAGCGGCTGCATAGTTGTCGGCTGAATAGGCTGAAGACTTTTCGCCACGGGCACATCACTAAAAGCAGATTTCTTACGCTTTGGAGACTCATTTAGTAGTTGAAGACTACTAAACTGTGTATCTAGCGCACAGAGTTGGTCGTTGATTTTACGAAAACCGCTAACCAGCTCTTTAAATCCACTTTTAGTCTGTCTCATGAACGATCTCATTTCGTCCTGAACCGTCACAGCAAAAGTGGAGACCAGACCAAATTATAATAAAGACAAAAAATATCAAAAAATAAAAAAAAAAAGAGAAATAATGCAAGAAGAGATGAAATGCAATTGAAAATTAAAATTGAAAATTGGAATGAAAAATTGAAAATAAAAATGGAAATTGAAAAAAGAAATTAAAAGTTCAAATTGAAAATTGAAATTTGAAAATGAAAATCGAAATTGAAAATTAAAATTGAAAATATAATTAAAAGTTAACATTAAAAATTGCAATTCAAAATTTAAATTAAAAATTTAAAATTGAAATTGAAAAATGAAATTGAAAATTGAAACTGACTGAGAGACAACTAAGACTGACAAAGAAAACTGAAGATACATATGACTTACAATTTCAAAATCATATGTCGCATTTTTTAAATAAGAGATAATAAGAGATAGAGAGGGAGAGGGAGGAGAAATGGTTATATCCTATCACTCTACGAAGGAGAAGAAGCCGGAAATCCGTTTAACGTTATGTTACGATTTTTCTCGGCTAGCCCTCATCCACCAAACTCATAACGCGTCATAAGAAACTTCGTTTCAAACAATATTTTGGAATATCTCAAGGGAAATAACTGGATATTCAGTGTAGCGATTGCACGTAAAGGGAATAAATTTATTTAGAAAATAATATGATTTATTTTGTAAATACCCAAAAACTATTCCCCTCCTTTTTTTGTGTTTATTTGCTAAGCGATTCTAATTCCTTGATTGGATTAACGATTGGTTCGTAAAACTAAGCCATAATACAAAAATAAATAAAAATAAAGAAAATAAGGAAATAAGGATGTCAGAGTCTTAACTGCTCAGGTTATTATAGGAGGCTGATCTCAACTGTATGAGGTTAATAATATAAATCCTAAGGTTACCCTGATGCTTTTTTCGGTTGGCTACTGGTATAAAAAGGACTTATATTTCCATTACAAAATTAAGAAGAGTTCACAATTATTCATTTAAAAACAAAGTCCATAGTATCGTAGGGTTATTCGATATCTTAAATAACATAGCAAAGTGAAAGGAATGCCCAATTAACTTCTTTATTAACTGGAATCTCTGTTACACATTTTTACATTTAGCGTAACTTTTTAGGGCCGCCTTGTCTGTTTGCCAAAATGAAGTCCTTTGCTCCCATTGCGGGCAAAAAAGCAATCGCTGTTCACAAGCAAAACAGCGCCGCAAATTGGCAGGATATCACGCAAAAATGTCAAAGAAGCAGAGATAGGCACTTAACATGGACCCTTGATGGGCACGTCTGGATGAGATAGTCAAAAGCGTTGGTGGAAAATGTAAAAAAAGATTCCATCCGGTTGAAATTAATTTTTTTATTGATGTTCCTTTGGGACGAGCAGCAAGTGGCCTTAAGCTGGAAATTGAATAGAATGCGATGGTGTTTTCGATTTCGGACTCACATTCACTTGAAACTTTCTGAGCAATAATTCTCTGTCGCAAGAAAAATTGAGAAATAGGAAGTTCAATAGCTTATATAGAACTCGATTGAACAGACAATGAATAAGGTCCTCTCAACTTTGTGACACCTGTCCAAAAATAATCATATTAATTGCAATCATCACGAAATAGATAATATTTTATTCAAATAACGACTAGACACCTGAATACATGGATCCCAAAAGCGCAATAGAACCAGAAACCGCAAATATCCAAGTCTTCTTAAAGTTCAGGCTTAAAACCCACAGTCCGAAGGCATTGTAAACAACATAAACAGAGCTTAAATAATTACATGCTCCATTCTTAAGTTTCTACGTGGCCTCGCACCTCACAAACCTCGGAAAAAATAAAAAAAAATGTATAAATAGATTTTGAAAAATGTGATATAGACACTACCTGGGACCACTCACCACAAAATATACAGGCAGGGGAAGGTGAATTAGTGATGTTAAAGAACGATCCTTAGCATGCAGTACTCTAAAATCCCAGCTCCAAAAATTCAGCCATCGACTCCCAAGAAGTCGATCATGCCAAGTAAGAAGAAGTTCAAAATTTCACCTTCCTCCCACTTGGCCTGGGTAGCTGGGTCCAATGAGTCGCGAAAACAAGAGAGCAACCGCTGCAGCTTTTCCACCTTACTTATATGAGGATTGCAGCCCACGATTGTTCGTGTAGTAAATTCGTATAGCGTACCTTTATTTGTCGATAATTAAAATTGTGTAATGCAAATTGTTGATAGTTCAAAAGCACAAAAGTCAAACATAAATTTAAAAGCTCCGAAAAAGTCTGGTTGTTAACCCAAGTCTACAAAACCTCTAAGCCTGGGCCTAGCTTTTCGTTGTTGCATTGGCAATAACTAGGGTAAGGCAAGGGTTTTATCTTGTAATAAACCGAAGATCCCATAGCAGGACCCTCCTCAGGGATGCTCCTCTCAAATAAATAGCCCGGACATCTAGCGAGTATCCGCACCGTATGCGCTTGGGTTGCCACCTCTGCCGGACTAAGGTGTCACTTCTCCCATGCCGGGAGTCAGCCCGGCTGGGGTCCTGGTATACAAACTCTGCCCACTTTAATGCGGTACCTGGTGACCCCCTTTTCAAAAAAGCCTTACCCGTCAGCCGTTTCGCTTTCTTTGCCGATTCGGCCTGGCTTCGTTTTCCGACTCGTATGCGTGATGCCAACAGTTCAACAGTTGTTCGTCACGAACAATCCTGGCCTGCTGCCAATAGTTGATAACGGGAACTCACACGGCCAGGTTGCCGCCTCCAGTGAAAGTGAATTCAGATTTGGCTAAAAGCGAACGCCGCAATTCGCCTCGAGAATTTAATTAGAATTTAACACGAAAAGTTGATTGCGTCCCAGGGCATATTTCGGCAATTAAGTAATGAACAAAAATGAAACTACTCGTACATTTCGATTAATCTAGCTCCAAGCTAGCTCGGCTGCCACGAAGTGCGTTCAGGATTTTTGTTTTCCCACAGCACCTCCGGGTAACAATCACACATTATGGTTATAACTTTTTTGAATATATACTTTAATTTTTATTTAATGAGTGACGTTGTATGGGGGATATTTGGAGAAGGTCCCATTTGAAATGAATAAACAAAAGATTGGATTTAACATATTGAATTATTAAAAAAAATAACATAATAAAAAACAATTGTACCACTCGTTACTCCTTTATGGGTTTTTTATTTTGTCTATGCTCTGTTTTATTGGATTAAAGTTAAAGTGGGAGTTGATCACGTGGTGAGTCATTAAAAGGGGGCGCGTAAAGTGTTGAAGTGATAACTTTAAAAGGCTTTGGCTAATTAAAGTTTTTATAGTATTAAGGGAGTGTCCCAACCTTCATTCTTTTGGCGATCAGTTAAGGACCAACTTGGAGAATACTCATCCTGTTTCTTAAATTTATTGGGTGCCTTGTAAAATAATCATATTCGTTGAAGCAGGCGGATATTTTCATGGCACACAAGCACACAAGCGGCACAATAAATATGTTCAAAGTGTAATACAGTTTTTGTAATGCGATGTTTATATCTTCGCATGTCAGTAAATCAGGCCAATCAAATTCCGAAATTACCTTATTATACCCTTGCAGAGGGTATTATAATTTCGGTCAAAAGTGTGCAACGCAGTGAAGGAGACATCTCCGACCCTATAAAGTATATATATTCTTGATCAGGATCACCACCTGAGTCGATATGAGCATGTCCGTCTGTCCGTCTGTCCGTCTGTCTGTCTGTCTGTCTGTCTGTCTGTCTGTCTGTCTGTCTGTCTGTCTGTCTGTCTGTCTGTCTGTTTCTACGCAAACTAGTCTCTCAGTTTTAAAGCTATCGAGTTGAAACTTTGCACACATCCTTCTTTCCTTTGCAGGCAGTACATAAGTCGGAACGGCCGGGATCGGTCGACTATATCCTACAGCTGCCATATAACTAATTGATCGGAAATGCCATAACTTTGGTGTTTTTTAAGTTAGAGGGTTGAGACTTTCCACACATGTTATGTTTGACCAAAATATCTTATGTAAAAAAATTTCATAAGGATCGGCCGACTATATCCTATAGCTGTCATAGAACGATCGAAATTGGCATAACTTTGGTGTTTTTTAAGTTAGAAAGATGGGATTTAGTACAGATTCTATTTTGGGAAAAACAATCTGGTTTGTCGAATTTCATAAGGATCGGCCGACTATATCCTATAGCTGTCATAGAACGATCGAAATTGGCATAACTTTGGTGTTTTTTAAGTTAGAAAGATGGGATTTGGAACAGATTCTATTTTGGGGAAAACAATCTGATCTGCCAATTTTCATAAGGATCGGACGACTATAAACGATCCGCTATATATCTAATAAAATAAGATGGGTGGCGCCACCTAGCGGACTGCGACTGAACTGCAAGGGTATATCAACTTCGGCTCCTCCCGAAGTTAGCTTTCCTTTCTTGTTTAATTTCATAAAATCAGCCTTACGAAAGAAACGAACTTTCTGAATGGATCTGATATGGATCCTCGGGGTTAGAAAGGGGCAAAGTTCTGGAAAGAGTAATTCCATCAGCATCAGAAAAGAAACATAAGACCAACAGCCGACCTAAAGAATTTCTAACGTGGTTAATTTGCCCGACTGACATGTCGAACATGCTCACAGGGAAGTCGTGTTGGGAGTTGAGCTGTAAAGACGTTGAATTTTCAACATTTGACCACATAAGTTCTGGGATATTAAAGTCACCCAGAGCTATCAGCTAGTCACCATCAGACAGACGATCGAAAACCAAACGAATAGCGGACAAATGTTGCCAGTATATTGGCTGTTCGGACGAAGGTGGTATGTATGTTATCCAACCCCTAGTTTAACTAATCTAATACAATATATAAACATAATTTTAAATCGCAGAAGCCTCTGCTGGATGAGTCATATCCTATTTGTCAACCTTCCCCTCATTCGTGTCTGAGAACCACCAAGTAATTATCCCAGACTAAACATCCAGTTTTAACTGTAAACATATTTCTAAAACTTTTCCACGGTCTGAGCCAGACTGATAAACAAATGAACCGGCTCGCCGCCGCCAGTCCGAATTTGATATATCTTCCGATCTTATCAGTTTTCAGCAATGAGTCAATTATTGCATCAGCCAATTGTCCGTTACTCTTAATGTCTCTTAGGACAATTTTTTAGATTTACAAATAGTCATTTTTGAGGTTTCTCAATATTGATAGCGAAAGCAGTCTTAAGTCGGGATTAATCCGAGTATAAACTAATATATAATTGTGGAGTAAAAAGTGGAAATAGCATTAAGTCGATTAAAGTTAAAGTTTGTAAAAATAAAGAAATAAAATAAAAATTATTTTTTAAAAAGTAAACTTCGGAACAAATTTAATTGGCGCCCAACGTGGGGCCATGTCAAAAAAAGGTGTTTCAAAATTAATCACTGTGGACGGAAGTCCACGAGGTGACGACCTGCAGCCTTAGCGTGCGCGAGAAAACTCTATATATAGCCGAAGAATTAAAAATTTTATGTAGGCAACCGATCTAAATGAATTATATACCAATCGAAAGGTATTGTTTCAATTAGATAATTTTTGTCGAAACATATTCCAAAAGTTATTTGGTTTGAGAGAAATTAGGGTGAAAGTAAAAAAATTTTTAATCACTAAAGTGGGGCTGGTGGACACATTTTAGTCCCCAGATAGAATATTTTTATATATTCGCATTCTATAGCTAAATACGCGTCGATTGGTACCTCAATCGACCCCATCCGACATTTCATTCAGTTATTCGAAAAATTCGAATTTTTCTTCTTCTTCAAATGAAGCCAGTTGTCGGTTTGCCTCTTTGCACTATTTTTTTCTTAACAATCCTGAAAAAAATTGGAAAATGTTTGTTACTATCATATGAGCAACTATTGTTCGACAACTTTTTGAAATACTGACGTCAAAAAATTAAAAAAACGTTGTTAATTATAAAATTCATAACTTTATAATTAAGATATTAAGATATTAAAAAGAGCTTTACACCGTTGAAAGGGTTTTCACTTTCTTTGAGACCAAACGTCTATATAGTACACAAAAAAAAAATACACTGAAAATAAACTTATTTTTTAAGAAAAAAACTTATTTTTCAAAATTTGTTGGTTGGACCTTTTTATATTGCACGTGGAGATAGCTTTTGAGATGACGCAACTTTTAATATATCGCTCATATCTGGCAAAATATGTTTACTCAATATATAGTCCTGTAAGTGCAGCTACCCATTTTGTGCAGCCTCCTGTCAAGCTTGCATTTACTTATACATGTGTGTGTTTTTTATCGGCAACTTTGCTTTTTGGAGTCTGCATATATTTGGTCAATACCCAAAAAATATGGAGTATATCTTTTCAGATTTTAGATTATTTATTTAAAAATAAAATCCAAATAAAAAAGGGCTTAAAAAGTAAAACATAAACATTGACCACGACGCTCTCCCCTCGGCCAACCTCGAACTTTGTTGCTTGATGGCAAATTTTGATATAATTCTACTTTGTGTTTCATTGTCTCATGTCTTAATGAGAAGACTTACAAATGCAAAACTTTACGAGTAGTAAGCTTTATTACATATGGGTAATTCTCCCGAAAGGTCAACCGCGACATAAAAAATTCAAAGTCAATAAAAGAATGCTTTTTTCACACACTTTTATAAATTTAACTAATTTAATAATGTTTAACATTTACTTATAACACATTTCGAAATATTTTAATCCAAAGTCTCAAATGTGCGAAAGTTTAGTTTTTAGCATTTAAGCGGCACAATTTGTTTTAAATAATTTTCGTAAAGAGAGTTAAACTGCATTGATATTCACTATTTGTAATATCGGCTAATAACCAAAGATTACAACAATAATGTAAAAGGAACGATGCGATTGCTAATTACTAAGAATTTCTTATCAGATTATCAGTTTATTTCTTTGTCGCGTGCGACATTGAAAAAGAACATTTGTTATCAGTGCGTCGAAGAAATTTGTCGAATGACCATCAAAACTTGAGTCCAAACATAAAATTGGATATTTAAGTATTAAAAAAAAATGTTGTGAAATATAAGTAGTACATTCGGTTATAAACGTTTTTTAAGTTTGTCGCGTGCGACATGGTTAACAATTTTTTTATTTCTAAAAATTTTTTTTTATTTTTTGTTTCCTTTTAATTAATGCAGATGAATAAAAAAAAAAAAAAAGGGAATTTTAATTAATTGCTATTTATTTGTCTGTTGTTATTTGACAGTCACAATTATTTGTTAACTCCAAATGATTCTAACAGATGGCGTTCGCAGCTCCGAAAAGGTGACTCGGTGAATAGTGAACGAAATACCATATAATCCAATTATTTCCACTTTTTAAATTTTTGGTGTTGGTATAACCGGCCACGTGTTACTTAGACTGAAGTGTAAATTGAATCATATTGTAATGAAGATACAGCAAAGGGTCACGACGCAAACGTGTTGAAAGAGCTCAGCAATTACCGCAACAAATCGAAACAATAAATGCAGCTCAAAGAATCAGGACTGCAGAAAGTCGTGCACAACGAACGTCTGCAACAGAATATTACGAGAATAAGAGCGGCACGAGAACCAAACATAGCTACAGTACGAATACTAGATTGACGAAGGCAACGGATCAGCCGCTCATTAACACGTGCATCATTCGTTCGGCTTGCCTTTGAATATGCACCAGATATTAACTACTCAGCGCATTCAAAAACTGCTATCGGTGGAATGGATAAAGTATGTCAATATTTTCAGGCATTGAAATTTCGGAATGAAGCAGCCGACATGTGCTGCGCATCAGGCAAAGTTGTGCTTGCTTCCAAATGACGTCATTTGGGGCAAATAATATTTTCGATCGTGCATCCGATGGACGTAATTTTGAAACTACATTAAATTTTACATTCGAAGTTATGGCCAGGTGTTCCATAAAATTGGTTCACTGATTCCAATTCCTGATTGTGCGTGTGACGACTCGGTGCCTGTATAATTTTATTGAACAAGCAGGGAAAAGAGAAATTGTGATATTATTGGAAAATTTTTTAGAAGATCACAATCAACTAATTCAATTGATCAAAAGGGTTTCGCCACGACTGCGAAATGACAATTGTCAAATCGTCATAAAAGCCGACAAAGTACTATTAGGTGAACATGCTGGTAGATTCAACGCTCCAACTGTTGATGAGGTTGCTGTTATCATGGTTCGTGTTCCAGTTGACAAAATATCTATGATCCAAATACCGGTAAATTTGACAATTATCTATTTACTTTCTTACTGTATGTATAGATTTTAATTTCGTATTGCATTTAATTTTTTATTTTCTTAGGTGATTACAGAAATAAGAAAGTTAGCTCAATGAACTACTACTTACACCAAATAATGGTTAGACTACGTCAAGACAATTATATCCTTCGATATCGTCAGCTGTTCCATCAATACATGGTTGATATGTAAGCTAAGGTCGAAAGCGAACGCTTGCGATTCCTTCGATTCAACCAGGCAAAACTAAGATCGGAAGAATATATTCACTTACGAGATACTGCTGCTGGAAACATCGATCGAAATTTAAATCCCAATGACATCGGTAATGCTTTCATTTTACCTTCAAGCTACATCGGCAGTTCACGGAACATGCAGGAATACATACAAGATGCGATGACTTACGTACGTCATTACGGCCGACCGGATTTATTTATTACATTCACATGTAATCCGAATTGGGAAGAGACTTTATTATTAAACTTTACTATTGCCAGGACAACAAGCCATTCATCGTCATGATTTAACTGCACGTGTGTTTAAACAAAAATTGAAATCATTAATTGATTTTATTGTTTAATATTCCATTTTTTGTATCACACGTTGATGGCTGTATACGATAGAGTGGCAAAAGCGAGGTTTGCCTCATGCCCACATTTTGGTTTGGCTTAAAGATAGAATCCGTCCTGAAGAAATCGATCAAATAATTTCAGCCGAAATTCCAGACCCATTAATTGATCAAGAATTATTTGATATTGTCACCAAACACAGGATCCATGGGCCATGCTGTGCTTTCAACATGACGTCATCGTGCATGGAAAATGGAAAATGTAAAAAAAACTTCCCAAAGCCGCATACGAATGACACGATCACGGATATTGATGGTTATCCAATGTATCGCCGCAGAAGTACTGAGAATGGTGGCCACACATTTACAATGAGACTGCCGAACTTTCCAAATCAAGTTGACTTTGATAATCAGTGGGTGGTACCATACTCACCACTACTTTCAAAAACTTACAAAGCTCATATCAATGTTGAGCTTTGCGGTTCTGTTAAATCAATTAAGTATATTTGTAAATATGTAAACAAAGGCAGTGATTTGGCCATATTTGAAGTACAAAACATGAATAAAAATGACGAAATAGCACGATACCAAATGGGCAGATACATTAGCAGCAATGAAGCTATTTGGCATATTCTCAGCTTTCCCATCCACGAAAGAGATCCTGCTGTCCAACATCTGGCAATACATATTGAAAACGTGTCAACGTGTATACTTCACTGAAGAAAATGTTCTCCAAAGAGCTTTCGAAGCTCCGAAAACGACTCTAACTGAATTTTTTACATTGTGTCAAAAACCTGATGTTTTTGGGCAATTTGCGAAGACGTTGGTGTAAGCTGATGTTGACATGGAACAAATCCAGTAAAAAATGGGAGCAATGGAAACAAGAAAAACCACATCCTTCCATTACAGGCATATTTCCATTTACATTAGAAGCAACGTGAGTGCTTCTATTTACGTTTGTTATTGGTAAATGTTCCCGGACCAACGTCTTTTGAATTTTTACGAGCAGTTAATGGTCGAGTATTCAATACGTACCAGGGTGCATGTCGTGAACTGCGATTGCTAGAAGACGATATCCACTGGGACTTAACGCTTGCTGATGCTGCGTTGACATCGACACCGAATAACATTCGTCAGTTGTTTGCAATTATTTTGACGACATGTTATTCCTCGCAAGCACAAACTTTGTGGGAAAAATATAAAAATTGTATGACAGAAGACATCTTGCATCGAATTAGATAAACAAATCAATGCCAAAATATAGATTATACACCAAAGATGTACAATGAAGCATTGGTCTTGATCGAGGATTTATGTGTTCTTATTTCAAATTTACCACTTAATAATTATGGTATGCCATCACCTAATCGTCCAGCCACCGAATTAGTCAATACCGATTTACAACGAGAAAATCAATATGACCATGGAAGTTTAGCAACAATTATCATGAACAGTGAACCATTACTGACAGCAGAACAAAAAATTATTTATGATAGGATTATGCTGGCTGTTGCTGCTGAACAAGACGGTTTTTTTTTCTTGGATGCACCCGGTGGAACCGGTAAGACATTTTTAATATTGATGAATCTTGCCAAAATACGGTCACAACAAAAAATCGCATTAGCAGTAGCATCGTCAGGCATTGCGGCTACTTTACAGAATAGTGGAATAGCTGCAGTATTGAGTTCTATAAGAGTTCTATAATAATTTTGGATGAGTGCACAATGGCACACAAATATTCACTTGAAGCATTAAACAGAACTATGCAAGATTTAAACTGCAATAATAAACTTTTCGGTGGTTCTATCTTACTTTTGTCTGGTGACTTCCAACAGACCTTACCGGTTATACCTCGCTCTACTTTTGCGGATGAGATTTATGCATGTTTGAAGCAATCTTTCTTATGGCGAAGTATTGAAACACTTCTGTTCGTCCGTAGAGCGTTATGCGGCAACTACGTCAAACTTGAACTCACGGGAGTAACGGTAGGTCCCGGAGTCGTAGTCAAAACCGTAAATAGTCCTGACTAAATTTACCTGGATTCTGCAAGGGACTGCTCGGGTTGGCCAGACGCTTGCTGTGATCAGGCATGAGTTGATGTGCTTGAAGTCCTGGGGTGGTTTTCCTCAAGTACCGGTGGTATGGTGGTTCGGCTGATTCCTTATCGGCCGGTCCTACTGGCGGTCCGTTTCATGGGAGCAACACTCTAAGTAGGTTAGATAGCGCGGGGTCTGCTGGTGGTCCGTTTCACGGGAGCAACACTTGGAGTAGTTAGGTAACGCGAGGTCTACTGGCGGTCCGTTTCACGGGAGCAACACTCGAAGTAGACTGGTATGCCGCGGATTCTACTTGTGAACCGTTTTACACAGGATCACTCGAAGTAGGTTGATTTTAAGTGCCGTGGTCCAGACACTGAGTAACGAGACGATTGACTCTGTTTTCGGAACTGTCTTTATTTCAGGAGAATAACTCTTATATAAGATGCTAAATTATACATCATTAAATCTAAGAAAGGTCAAAACGTCCAAATCTGGACGTGCTAAACTAAGGTTAATGCCAGGGTCACCCACCTCTGAGTCTGCTGACTCAGGGGTTGTTTGTTCACGTACTGCTTTCCACACGAATTTCGGCTTCGCTGGCTGGTTTCGGCGTGCCTCGGTCAGTTGGTCATTCTTCCCGCTGATCACGCTGTTTCTGCTTCCGGAGCCATCGACTAGTGCCGAGTTAGTAGGTTGGGTATTGGCTCATGCTTAGAGTTACATTATTAATAGGCTAGTAGGTCTGATGCTTGTATATCGTGACCTGCTGATGCATCTTGATTGGATTGTAGGTCTTGGCACTAGGTGCCAAGCCAACATTCTCCCCCCCCATTGAGGTACTCAATAATAGGGGCTGTGCGTTGTTGTTGGACCGTCTTAGTGAACCGATGTGTACCCTTGCGCTAGAAAATATTGTGGATCTTAAAACGAATTACTAAAAATCTAATGTTAATACAAAAAAAAATTTTTTGAATCATGTGGGTGAGATCTCTACCAACGATAATTCTGTCTGATCTGTTGTCTCCTTCGCCTTATTGCGCGCCCTCGTAACCATTCTCCTTGGGCATCCCATGAAGTACTACACCTTTTTTCTGGTTGGTCAGTGCGCATACAGGACTCTTGGTCCTCTCTTGACCTTGCTTCTTGCTCCCTTTCGGATATGCATGTTACCCATGCCAGATAGGAGGTGACTTCTACTCCTTGAATTTCTTTGGTTACTGGCCCTTCCACTCTGTGCTCTTCAGTTGTGAGTTGACAACATTGGGCTTGAGGATTGGGGTCCGTCTGCGGCTCTCCTGGTCGATCTTGTCGTGGCTCGTTAGCTTCTTGTTGATCCCCAATGAGTGGGGAACTATGTACTCTTCCGGATTTTACTATTTGCTCCTTGCCGATGCATGCAATCCAACTTTGTCGTGGCTCGTTAGCTTCCGGTGTCCAAGCCGTCGTATTACCGACGACTTGTTCTGCCTTGCTATTAGGAGCTGATTCCGGTCGCACTGGCCCCATGACAATCCATCCAAGCGCGGTATTTTTTAGTAGTGGTTGTCCTTCTCCCAAATATGTCTGTTGTGGCCTCATAAGCTGGGAGATGATTTCGGCGCCCAACAACAGCTCAATATTCTGGGGCTGCGCAAATTCAGGATCGGCTAAGCGCAACCGAGGTGAGATATTTCTTGGCGCTTGAATAGGGTGGGATGGTTGATTGGGCATTATTTCCGGTAGTACAACGACGTTGATTTGATCTTCGAAGTCAGTGGTTAATGATGATAGGGTCACCACAGCTTTTTTTCGTGATCTTTTAGTTGTTTCTCCCAGTTCAGCGATATTCAGGGTTGATGGCTCCAATTGTAGTCCAAGTGTGTCAGCCATCCTTCTGGTGATTATGTTAATCTGTGATCCAGAATCTAGGAGTGTGCGGCATTGCTGATGGGTTCCGGCTGGGCCATGTATTGCCACTTGGGCGGTTGGTAACAGAACGGTGGGCTTATCTGTAAGCAGGGCTGTGGCTGAACACACCAATCGTGATGAACTGGATCGAAGTGGAGCAGCCGACGTATTTTTCTGCATTGTTACTTGACTGGTTGCCTGACGCTCAAGGTTTTCTAACATCTGCTTCAGAGTTTGTCGATTGGTTGGATCGGTGACGGCTAGTTCTAGAGCTGACAGCGTGTGTGGTTCCAATCGCGGATTTAATCAACAGCCGTTCATTGTGGTATCGATTCTTTAGTCGTTGCCATGCATCCTGGTAACTGGTCTGTCCGGCATCACTGTAGTCTTGATCGTGGATGCATTCCGTAAAAATTTCGTAGAATCGTAGCCAATGCCGGTAGTCTCCGTCAAACTTTGGAATTTCTACTGGTGGTATTACAAACGGAGGTGCAATCGCGAGTTTTTGTGTTGATGCTGAAGTTAATTGCGATTCTTCGCTCAAAAACAAAAAGTATTCTGCTCTTACAACCTGAAATCTGTCATCGGTGTGTCCATCATTTTTTATGGCTGGTTCCAGGTCCATGAGATCATGGTATCCCGTGACGATTTCCTTCCATAGCTCCTTCATGTGTTGTCTGACGTGTGTGGACACTTCCCGTCCTTCGGTGCGGTTGCACAGAAAGTCTTCCATATCGTCTAATCGTCCTTCATGTCTTCGTTTTAATGATGTTAATCGAAGGTCTTCTCCTTCGTTTCCTCGTGATGATTGTGCCTTTGGCTCGATATTTTCGCCTGTTTTCCGGGGCCTTTGTGATGGGCCTGACGCTGATGGGATTCCATCCGAAAATATTGCTTCATATTTTTTCACAAGCTCTTCTAGCGCTTTGGCCTTTGTGAAATACTCATTCTCAGGACTTAGTGCTAGCTTCTGGAGCTTGGCATCATTTTTTTTAAACTGGGTCCATGAGTGAGTGAGCTGTCTGAGTTTCTCCTCGAAGTATCCTCCCTTGAGTTTATGCTCTGCGGAGTCCTTAGTGAAGTTTCTTATTAGCCTTTGGATGGCTATGTTGCTTTCAATTTTTTCATCAATGAGCATTTGGATTACGGGGTCTGATTCTGATCCCATTGTTGCAATGTATCTCTCCTCTCTCTTTTTTTTTTTTTTTTTTCGTTGAGTTAAATTGCGTTAAAACCGTAAATAGTCCTGACTAAATTTACCTGGATTCTGCAAGGGACTGCTCGGGTTGGCCAGACGCTTGCTGTGATCAGGCATGAGTTGATGTGCTTGAAGTCCTGGGGTGGTTTTCCTCAAGTACCGGTGGTATGGTGGTTCGGCTGATTCCTTATCGGCCGGTCCTACTGGCGGTCCGTTTCACGGGAGCAACACTTAAAGTAGGTTAGATAGCGCGGGGTCTGCTGGTGGTCCGTTTCACGGGAGTAGTTAGGTAACGCGGGGTCTACTGGCGGTCCGTTTCACGGGAGCAACACTCGAAGTAGACTGGTATGCCGCGGATACTACTTGTGAACCGTTTTACACAGGATCACTCGAAGTAGGTTGATTTTAAGTGCCGTGGTCCAGACACTGAGTAACGAGACGATTGACTCTGATTTCGGAACTGTCTTTATTTCAGGAGAATAACTCTTATATAAGATGCTAAATTATACATCATTAAATCTAAGAAAGGTCAAAGTTCTGGACGTGCTAAACTAAGGTTAATGCCAGGGTCACCTACCTCTGAGTCTGCTGACTCAGGGGTTGTTTGTTCACGTACTGCTTTCCACACGAATTTCGGCTTCGCTGGCTGGTTTCGGCGTGCCTCGGTCAGTTGGTCATTTTTCCCGCTGATCACGCTGTTTCTGCTTCCGGAGCCATCGACTAGTGCCGAGTTAGTAGGTTGTGTATTGGCTCATGCTTAGAGTTACATTATTAATAGGCTAGTAGGTCTGATGCTTGTATATCGTGACCTGCTGATGCATCTTGATTGGGTAGTAGGTCTTGGCTCTAGGTGCCAACAACTTCGATTGACCATTAATATGCGAGTACAATTGCAAAATGATCCATCAGCACAAATATTTTCAAAACAACTACTAGATATTGGGAACGGTAAAATAGAACTGCAACCAAATACGCAATGCATTAAGCTACCCGACAATTTTTGCACTGTTGTTCAGAATAAAAATGAATTGATTCACAATATTTTCCAGGATATACAGAAAAATTATTTGAATCATTAATGGCTTAGTCAACGGGCGATTTTGGCAGCCAAAAACGTTGATGTTGACGAAATTAACTTCCAGATACAACAGTTGTTACCAAGCGATCTGATGTCATTTAAATCAATCGATACTGTTGTTGATGAAAATGAAAGTGTAAATTTTCCGATTGAATTTTCAAATCCCTGGAATGCCACCACATAATCTTCGATTAAAGATTGGTTCGCTTATTATTCTCCTCCGTAATTTGAATCCACCTCAATTATGTAACGGTATGCATTTGGTCATCAAAAAGATCACCGGAAACATTCTTGATGCTGGGAAGTTTAAAGGAAAAGTGGTCCTGCTGCCACGTATTCCGATGATACCATCCGATTCTACCATACCCTTCAAAAGGCTACAGTTTCCAATTCGTTTAGCTTTCGCTATGTCTATAAATAAATCTCAAGGTCAAATAATGTCCATTTGTGGTTTAGATTTGAGAAATCCATGTTTTTCTCATGGGTAACTATATGTTGCGTGTTCACGTGATGGGAAACCGTCGAATCTATTTGTGTTAGGTAAAGACAGTGTTGGGCTAAGCAGCCACCAGATAGGCTAATTAGAATATTGATAATTTTTTTATCTGCAGCGGCATTTAATCTTCTCTTTTGTCTCCCAGATTCGCATGCACTTTGTTGTCATTTTTGTAGCCCATGCGCTTTTGGGAGCTTTGGAAGAGCTTCTGCGCCAAAGCTGTTCTTCTTTTTGTTGTATTTTGGGAGTTGTTATTGACGGGCCGCTATTTGTTTTATTGTGCGGAATTAGCTCAATAAATTGAATATAAACTATTGAATCTCGTCTTTGATTCGGTCGCTGTCAAAACTCTGATCGCTCAACAGACAGGTTAACCAAAAACATTGTGCACCGATTGGTGTTAAATTAAATGTAATATACTGTATTTGTTATAAATTTTAATGAAAATAATAAATCTGAAAAAATTTGTATTTTTTACCTATTGATTTCTGCTTAATACGAAGTGTAAGAACATTTTGATTAATTGTGTTCAACGTACTACCCCTTCGAATCTCAGTCCAGTGAATTTGTATACCAACATCAACATTTTCGTCTTTGTTCGTAAATAATTTCATTGTACTAAAGGATTATAGTAGTAGAAAGTCAAATAAGGAGATGACTATATTTTTTTACAAATACCATATGTGTGAACAATTCACAGCAACGTGTGTCCGGGTCAGCTAGTCTTATCTTATATATAAATCTCGTGTCACAATGTTTGTCCTCAATGGACTCCTAAACCACTTAACCGATTATAATTCGCACACCATGTGCAGTTCGATCCAACTTGAGAGATAGGATAGTTTAAATCTCAAATTGTAGTCGCAATTTTAATTAATTGCTAATTATTTGTCTGTTATTATTTGACAGGCACAATTATTTGTTAACTCCAAATGATTCTAACAGATGGCGTTCGCAGCTCCGAAAAGCTGACTCTGTGAATAGTGAACGAAATATCGTGTGATCCTAACAGATGGCGTTCGCAGCTCCGAAAAGCTGACTCGGTGAATAGTGAACGAAATACAGTTTTAAATTTTTGGTGTCATATGTTACTTAGACTGAAGTGTAAATTAAATTGAAGATAATACAGTGAATATGCCACCGATCGTTCGGCTTGCCTTTGAATATGCACCAGATATTAACTACTCAACGCATTCAAAAATAGCTATCGGTGGAATGGATAAAGTATGTCAATATTTTCAGGCATTGAAATTTTGGAATGAAGCAGCCGGAATGTGCTGCGCATCAGGCAAAGTTGTGCTGTCACCTCTACCCGCTCCGCCGGAGCCTTTATTATCCCTTCTTACTGGCCATTCAGATGATTCCAAATTATTTTTGCGTAAGATACGCAAATTTAATTCTTGCTTCCAAATGACGCCATTTGGGGCAACCAAAATTTTCGATCGTGCATCCGATGGACGTAATTTTGAAACTACATTCAAAATTCAAGGCCAGGTGTACCATAAAATCATACCTTAACGCTTGCTGATGCTGCATTGACATCGGCACCGAATAACATTCGTAAGTTGTTTGCAATTATTTTGACGACATGTTATTCCTCGCAAGCACAAACTTTGTGGGAAAAATATAAAAATGACAGAAGACATCTTGCATCGAATTGGACAAACAAATCGATGCCAAAATATAGATTATACACCAGAGATGTACAATGAAGCATTGGTCTTGATCGAGGATTTATGTGTTCTTATTTCAAATTTACCACTTAATCATTATGGTATGCCTTCACCTAATCGTCCAGCCACCGACTTACTCAATACCGATTGATTGGCGGGGGTTTCCCGGGGTGCAACCTCCTCCAGAAACTACCCATCCAAAACGTGTCTTCTGCAACAGAGGCAGACCGTCTCCTAGCTGGATTTGCCCGACTGAGAGCAGATAAAAAAACAGGCTTGCTCCAATCAGCAGATCCACACGCTGAGTTCTGTGGAAGTTAGAACCACATTGGCGGGAACTTTCCAATTGGACACATCTAAGTTCAGGCCAGGTTGACGCTCTATGATGTGAGACGCCACAATTGCCTCAATGTAAAGGGAATACGTGGATAGGCGAGACTTCAGGCAAACGTTAACCGATGCTCCATCGGTAGTAAACTCAGCGTCTCCAAGGCCAGTCACTGCTACAGAACATTTGGACCGATGTAGCTGAAGTTGACTGGCCAGCCATAATGTGATGAGATGAACTTGGGAGCCGGAGTCAAGTAGCGCTCGACAAGGAAGAAAGGCTCCTGATCTGCCACGGACGAGAATGTGGGCGGTGGGCAAGAACACTATTTCAGCGCTGCGATCCTGTGCAACAAGAGCATTAGCAGGAGGAGCCTGAGAGGTCGCAACCCCAGATACATTGGCCGGATTCGCTGCATAGATAAACGCTCGCAAGGATGCAATAGCGCATGATGTCGGCGATTGCAAGTTGGGCAGCGGGAGGATGAGCATCCGGGGGCTAAGTGATCGGACTTGAGGCACACAAAGCAGAGGGCAAGACATCGGACCTCATCGTATCGTTCCTCAACTGACAAGGCGAGAAATGTGGGCAGGAAGGCACAGCGGGTGCCAGGATGCCGAAGGGCACACGAAGCAGGCGGAGCATTCAGGAGCATGCAGGATCGGTTGTTAAATGGCCTACGTCGGCCCGCTTGATTCGCTGACAAATGCGGAGCTAAGGCCAAATCCACCGTCTCCAGGGTACGGCACCTTTGTTCCAGAAACCGAGCCATAGATTCCCAAGTTGGTAGGCTATCATCAGTGCTTCCAGCCAGAGAGTCTTCCCATTTGGCCTTTGTGGCAGGGTCCAGCTTTTGAAAGATGATCTGGATGAGAAGGCATCCTTGAACCTCTGCGCGTCTCCGCAGCATCCTTTCACGGCTTGACGCAGCAGATGCAGTAGCTTCAGCTCCAGATTCCATTGTGTAATTAAATTAGAATGCAACTTTGTGACAACAAAACCAACAACGGTGTTTTAGTGGCACTTTTAATGCTGATCACGATAATTGAACGGGATGATAATCACGTCGGGGTCACCAAAATGTTGAGCTATTAATAGTTTTTAATAGCGGCCAATCAATAACAAAATTACAAGTGGCAAAGCTTAGCAATATGAATTTAGCAATATGCAGCAATGTGCAGCAGCTCTACAAAAAAGCTCCCCAAAGCGCATCCGCTACAAATACCAGCAAAGCGCATGCGAACGGGGGAGAAGTAAACAAAACCAGAACTGCCCGCCGCCGCTACTCAGATTTATAATATATGTAACTTATTTTTTATATAATATCTTATAAAACGTTTGTGTAGGAAATAGAAAAAAGCTGTTTGAGGATTTTCCCGGCCAATATTCGAATTTTTCTCACCTTTAAAACCTTCCCTAGACCTCCAAGAATAATTCTAGACCAAGATAAGATAAATCCGTTCAGCCGTTCTCGAATTTTATCGAGACTAACGAACAGCAATTCATTTTTATCTATAACTAGCTGACCCGGCAGACTTCGTACTGCCAGCTGTTGTTTTTATTTTTGTTGCGTTCAAAATCTTCTTTTAAACTTAAAAACATTATCTGTTACAGTAAGAACTGAAGATAGCTAAAATTAAGTTTCGCGGAGCTATCATTATAATCATTTTCAATCCCAAACATTAAAGAGCACCCTGTTAAGAGTAAAACATGAATTTTATTATTATTTTTGATACATCATGTTGCTTACTTACAAAACCGAGTTTTCCTGAAATACTGGCTATTTATAAGATTTAAATTTGATAATCACAGACCTATACTGTTAAAATATAGTCTGTTAATTAATTTAAAGCTTTCTCATAAGCCATATTTTTTGTTTTGTTTTGTAGTGCGTAAATAAACAAAGAACACGGTTTTCCCACGCGCGAACACGCGACGTCTAATTGTCCATGCGCGAAACAGGGAAACTCCAAGTTGATTCCACAAACTTCTAACGATTGTCCTTGCGATTTATTTATGGTCATCGCAAAATCCAGACGTACTGGAAATTTTAAGCGTTTAAAATCGAATGGTATGTCCGTTGGAATCATCGGTATCCGCGGGATCAAGGCATCCTCTCCTTTGTATTTTCCTTCTATGATTGTCGCCTCAATGACGTTATTTGTCAGTCTTTTCACAGCCAGTCTTCCAGTATTATGGCTATCAAATGGCATCCGATCCAATGCTATTTTGATCATGTTTACTAAATGGTTATTCTGATGAAGAAACATTTGTAATTGTTGGACAATGATTCTCTTCACTGTTGGATTGTGAGCACAACGATTATTAATTTCCGCATCTGAATTGCCCATAATATAAATTTGTAAAAATTGATGATCTGCATCAGGTAGTGGTAACAGAGTTCCCAGTAAGTGATAAAATTGTCCTTGTATCTGTGATTTTTCAAAATTTGGCCATTAAATATTTCCTATATATGTATTTTAATACAATATTTTTATATAATACCTTAAAAGTGGGCACGAAATTGTCTTGTATAATATGTGTAGCACCAAATGATGTCATCTGGAAACAATTGTTACATTTCTGTAATTCTGAATTTCTGACATAGCAATACGACTATTTTCTTGATCTGTCTGTCTCTGGTCATCAGTGCGGTTAGCACGTGAGGTAGTTCTTCGCACCGTAAATCAGGCCGTCTTCTCCTCGGCATCGTAAATTGTAATTAACCAAAGTGAAAAAATTGAGAAGTGAGGAAATTTCAAATTAAAATTTTTTCCAATTTTTTTCACAATTTTTCAGTAAACACAATATTGGTTTATCACATAAAATTAACTGAGCAGAGAACAATGATTAGCTGTCAAACAATGTATCACGTACCAAAGCCAACTACTATTGTAGTCTCCAAATAAAAAAATGCGAAATGAAAAATGAATTTTTCTCACCTTTAAACCTTCGAGGAAATGCGAGACATGCATGCGGTATAAACGGAGCCAGATGCAGGCCGCAGGGAAAATGCTGACACAGGTCCCTGAGGAGCCGTGGGCGACGGTATGTGCGGACTTCATGGGACCAAGCATGGAAACACCATGCTATTAGTGATGATCGATCGGTTTTCCAAATGGACAGAAAGCCACAACGGAGACGTTGCAGAAGGCAATCCGCGAAAGGATCATCGCTAGATACGGGGTGCCAAAGGTGATGGTGACAGACAATAGTGTCCAGTTCACCAGTAGGATCTTCAAAAAATTTCTCGAGGAGCTCGGAGTTTGTCATCAGTTTACCGCAGCATACACGCCGCGGGAAAACCCTACGGAAAGGGCAAACAGGACAGTTAAGACGATGATCGCCCAGTCTGCAGGCAATAACCAAAGGAAATGGGACGAGCACTGGCCAGAATTAATGCTGGCGGTGTCAGACTCCACGGGATACCCACCATGCTTCGCAATTCAAGGCAGAGAGCCAAGAATGCCGAAAGCGATATTCGACAAAGGGCCATTGGGGACAGGAGAAGCCCAAGCCACCCCCTCAGAAAATGCGACAAAATTACAGAAAAATACAAGAAAATCAAAGCTTACCAATAGAAACTCAGAACAATGCATTTTTTTTATCATTTCGTTGGCAAGGGGCGAGGCGGGGGACGTACACAAATGCAAGATAAGCTAGAGTGCAGCAGCTCTAAAAAAAGCTTCCTAAATCGCATGCGCGATAAATATCAGTAAAGCGGGTGAGCAGATTAGATCTCCCACACGCCAAGGCAGGTGGCAAAGGGGCAACAGCGGGAGGGGGAACAGGCAAGCTAGCACGGCTCCGCACACGAAAGAAGTAGCAAGAGGAATCACCGTGCAACGTAACGGTCCCGGGCGGGCCACAGCGGCCACGCTCGAATATCATATGAGAGAGTGGGGACGGCGGGGAACGAAGCGGCCCATGACAGCGCAGCTATGTTTAGAAAGTGCAGAAATGCATTTGCAATGCCCAAAGGGAGGAGCGCGGGGATGTCCGAACAAAGTCCGGTCCAAGTGGGGCAAAAGGGGGGGAGCAACAAAGATCCCGTCAATAGAAATGCGGCGGGAATTGGAAAAAGTTAACGGCGGAAACAGAGGAACGAAGGATTAACGGCAGGAAGGGAGATTTGCAAGGTTTAACAGGCGCCTCAGGCGCTATATAAGGAGGGCCCCTGGAGCAAATCGGGACCGAGTCTTCTAGGGAAGCTGGAAGAGTTGAGTGAAAGACCCCCCGTCTGACATTAAAGCGAGAAAGTTTGAAGGACCCCTCGTGGGTAAGTCCGACAGTTTCAAGTGCGGGATTTAAAGCGAGTGCGCAAGGATCTGTGATCCGTGGCTCATGGAGGAGTAGGAGTAGATAGGAGTAGTACATCGAAGGAGTAGAAATCAAGGAGCAAGTGGGAAAAGGATCAAGGATCCGCGGCGGAACTGAAGCCCAAGGGTTAATCAAGTCGGGTTGGGTTATTCCCGAACACGACAGGTATCCTGGGGCCATAGCGATTGCGACGGATCGGCCTGGCGTACGCCTTGTCGATTCCTGACCGTTAAGACCAGGTGTGATCCTGTAAAGCGAGGGGTAGCCACCTCGGAAACTCAAGCCCAACAGTAGAACCAAACAGGGACACCCCAGTAAAGTCAATAGAATCCTGATCCAGGCATTCCCAGTGAACCAAGGATACCGAAGATCCACGGTGCCCACAGAGGAGAAGCAGTGACAACCAGCAACAGTAGCAGCGACAGGATCACCGACAGGATCAGCGACAGGAGCAGCGACAGGATCAGCATCAGGAGCAGCAGCGTCAACAGGAGCGGCGGCGACGACAGGAGTGCAGCGACGTCAGGAGAGCAGCGACGTCAGGAGAGCAGCGACGACAGGAGTGCAGCGACCTCTGGAGAGCAGCGACGACAGGAGTGCAGCGACGTCAGGAGAGCAGCGACGACAACAACAGCCAAAGCACAGGCCCCGCAACTGGAGCACGTGAGTCCAAACGGAGGGAACCGTGAGCCGACTCAGCGCCAGGCACCAAGACCACACGTCCTGCTGGGCGCAAGCTGTGAAAGGGCGTGTGTATTGGCACCAACCCGGATCGGTGATCGGGAAACGACGGGAGGACGAGCGGTTTATCGGCTGAGCCAAGAAGCCGGTGAGATTATCCCTTGTAACTTTATCCAAATAAAGGGGACATTTATAAAACGAAGCACCCTGTGTTATTTCTGGGATCGGGCAATCACATCGAATCTATAAATTCAGTGGATCGATCCCCCAAAATCTGTGAGCTATCCGCGGCAATTTTTGCGAGCACCAGTTAACAAAAACAGTTCGTTGCACCTGGCACCAAAACTACATGATTGCTTTCGAGTCTAGAAGCTTCAGGATGGGGAGAAAGAATTAAATATTAACGCTTTGCAAGGAGTAGTTAAGCGAAGTTTGCAGAGAGCTCGGTCTCCCAGCAGAAGGAACAGTAGAAAACATGAGGGCGCTTGTTGCATAGTGGGTCGACGAAACGAAGGACGACGAGGTGATGGCGGTCATGCGTGGAATTGAGGAGAAATACACGCAGAGGTCCACTCGCAAAGAGCGGTGAGCGAGTCGGAGAAGTTCATTTAAATTCTGGCGGTATCAGAAATGAAGAGAATAAGGAGCATGGCCACAAGTGCGGAAACAGCAACGAGGAGAACCGTTCAGGGATTATATGGTGGACCTTCAGACGCTAATAAAGCCATTATTAAAGTCCATGAAGGAGGTAATTGAAAGGCTGGTTAAAAACCAGCATCGAGGAGAACCATCAGCACTTGGCGGCGGTCGTTAAGGTCGAAGGTGCAGAAGTGAAGGCCATGATACACACCGGGGCAAAGCCTAGCTTCATTTCAGAAAAGATAGCGAAAAACCCGGGAATCTCCGGTGAGCGGAGAGTAACAAGGAGACTGGTTAAGTTGGCCAGCGGGAACCGCACAGAGACGCAAATGGTACTCCAGAAAACAGTAAGTTTTGGCAACAAAAACAAATTTGAATATGTTGGTGTTGCCAGGCATGGGAGACAGCGCGGTGCTTGGATGGGATTTCCTCGCAGAATTTGGCACAACAATAAACTGCGCCGGCCAACAAGTCACGATCCCGAGAAGAGAAAGATGGAGCGGATGCCAGGAGGATAGGCTGTCCATAGCTATAACCGGATCCTCGGAGGAATGGGAGAGCGAGCGGGACAAAAGGTTAATCGAGGAGGAGCTAGTGGCGTTCACAAACCAGAAGTGTTGTTCGAACATATCGCAGCATAGGATCACGATAAAGGACGACATCCCGATAAAGCAAAGATATTATCCAAAGAACCCCAAAATACAGGGGGAGATCCATGAAAAAGTAGAAGAGCTGCTGGAAATCGAGCTGCTGGTATCGAGCCTACAAATAGCGCTTACAGCTCACCCATCGTCTTGGTAAACAAAAAAAACGGGTCAATTTAGATTGGCCGTGTACTTCCGACAAATAAACGCACAATCAGTAAAGGATGCGTACCCGAAGCCACGGATAAACTTCATACTGAAACAATTGCGGGAGGCAAAATTTTTCAGCAGCATCGACATTAAAGATGGCTATTGGCAAATCCCACTGGAGGAAGGGAGCAGAAAGTACACGGTCTTTACGGTACCAGGGAAAGGTCTGAACCAGTGGAAGGTGATGCCGTTCGGTTTGCACTGAGCCTCGGCAACGTTCAAAAGGCCCGGATATGGTTCCGCTCGCATTTGCATATCAGGATGACATCAACGTGATCAGACGCACAAGGGAGGAGCATATGTCGAATTTGAAGGAAGTATTCCGTAGACTGAAGGCGGCAAACTTAAGGAAAACACGGACAAGTGCCACTTCTTCTACGAAGAGCTATTGTACCTGGGCCACCACTACGACGAATTTGAACTCGCGGGCATAACGGTAGGTCCCGGAGTCCTAGTCAAAAGAACGTATAAAGGTTCTGACTAAAGGTAAATGGATTTTGCAAGCACTGATCGGGTTGCTCAGGCGCTTGCTGTGGTCAGGTTCTCCTTAAGTACAGATGGTACGGGGTTTGCTTGATTCCTTATCGGCCGGTCCTACTTGTGGCCGGTTCACGGGAGAAAAACTCGAAGTATGATGGGTAACGGGGTTTCTACTTGTGGTCCGTTTCACGGGAGAAACACTCGAAGTAGGTGGGTAACGCGGGTTCTACTTCTGATCCGTTTCACGGGAGTTACACTCTAAGTAGATTAGATAATGAAGCTCTAATTGTGGTCCGTTTTCACAGGAGCCACTCGAAGTAGGTTTGATGATGCAAGTTCTACTTATGGTCCGTTTACACTGGAGCCACGCGAAGTAAATAGCTTTAAGAGAGTCCTACTTGTGAACCTTGTGTTTTACACAGGATCACTCGAAGTAGGCCTTACCTTGACACTAAGTAACGAACCGATCTACTCTGTATTTGCAACTATCTTTATTTCAGAAGAACAATTCTTATATATGATGCTAATTTATACATAATTAAATCTAAGAAAGGTCAATGTTTATGAATGGGCTAAAACTAATGATAATGCCAGAGTCACCCATCTCTGAGTCTGCTGACTCAGATTTCGTGATCTTTTAGTTGTTCCTCCCATTGTAGCGATGTTCAGGGTTGATGGTTCCAATTGTAGTCCAAGTGAGTCAGCCATCTTTCTGGGGATTATGCTAATCTGTGATCCAAAATCTAGGAGTGTGCTGCATTGCTGAGGGGGTCCGGGTGTATTGCCACTTGGGCGGTTGGTAACCCGTAACGGTTTCCTTCCATAGCTCCTTCATGTGGTGGGATTTTGCACAGATTTGACATCTAGTGACCTTTTCGCAGACAATTTAAACATAGAGATGCTGACTTAAAATACTCAAACCTTTGCATTACAGCAAGGCGAGCGAACGGACTGCATTGGCCCAAAAAATGGTCTTGAGCGTTGCAATAACTGCAAGCTGGTTTGGTGTTGGCCAACCCAGTTTTCTTCCGATTTTGTTTGCCAGTTTCTTCAGTTTGCCAGTGACTCTTCCCATTTTTGCCATCTTCCCATTTTTTGCCATTTTAGTGACGTCTTCTATGGATAGTAATGACACAGTGTCGATGAGACCCCTCAACGACGACGCAGACGGCTGGGAAATTTTCGGGAGGCTGAACAATTTGTTCGTCCGTAGAGCGTTATGCGGCAACTACGTCAAACTTGAACTCGCGGAAGTAACGGTAGGTCCCGGAGTCGTAGTCAAAGAACGTAAATAGTCTGAATAAATTTACCTGGATTCTGCAAGGGACTGCTCGGGTTGACCAGACGCTTGCTGTGATCAGACTGGAGTTGATGTGGGGTGCTTGTCCGGTCCTGGGCTGCTTGTTCTCAAGTACCGGTGGTTCGGGTGATTCCTTATCGGCCGGTCCTACTGGCGGTCCGTTTCATGGGAGCAACACTCGAACTAGACTGGTATGCCGCGGAGTTCTACTTGTGGTCCGTTTACACAGGAGCCACTCGAAGTAGATCTGTTTTAGGGTACTAACTTGTGAAGCGTTTTACACAGGATCACTCGAAGTATATCTGTTTTAAGTGCCGTAGTCCAAACACTGAGTAACGAGACGATTTACTTTGATTTCGCAACTATCTTTATTTCAGAAGAACAATTCTTATATAAGATGCCAAATTATACATACTTACATCTAAGGAAGGTCAATGTTATGGAAGTGCTAAAACTAATGTTAATGCCAGGGTCACCCACCTCTGAGTCTGCTGTCTCAGATTGTTTGTTCATTTACTGCTTGTACATGTATTTCGGCTTAGCTAGCTGGTTTTTGCTTACTTCGGTCAGTCGGTCACTCTCCCGCTGATAATGCTGATTTCTGCTTCTGGCGCCGTCTACTAGTGCTGGGTTATTAGGTTGGATATTGTTTATGCTTATTGCTAATTATTACTAGGTGTGCCAATAGGTTAATGGGTTGTACATTGCGACATGCTGATGTATATTGG
Source organism: Drosophila ananassae (assembly GCF_017639315.1). Taxonomy (NCBI): domain Eukaryota; kingdom Metazoa; phylum Arthropoda; class Insecta; order Diptera; family Drosophilidae; genus Drosophila; species Drosophila ananassae. The sequence continues at coordinate 40,341 of NW_025319122.1, forward strand.
TTCAAATTACTAACGTGTATCTAGGGTAGTAGGTCTTGGCAACAGGTGCCAACACAATTGATTTATTTGATCCGCAAAGATGTGACATTCGTTATCATAGACTCTTTTTAGACTAGCGAGGGCTTTGTCATAATTACTCTCGGTGACTTGGAATGCCTTGATAGTTCCTAAGTCTTCACCAGAGAGACAAGAAATTAAATGAATAAATTTTTCTATTAATCTTTTAATATTTTTTAATAATAAATAGCAATTTTACGGTTCAATTTCAATCAATTTCAATGTTTTTATTTGAGGGTTCAATCTAACCAACAAACTCGCAGGTCGTCAAAGGGGTTTGCGGAGTGCGGAATGATCTTACATGAGGCGGCCAAACTAGGTTTTCCTGGGGTGGCACCTCCTCCAGAAACTACCCTGGAGCAAATCGGGACCGAGTCTTCCAGGGAAGCTGGAATGGTTGAGTGAAAGACCCCCGTGGGTAAGTCTGACAGTGAACCGAGAAAGTTTCCTTAAAGGAATTAGGAGTATAGGATGAAGGACCCCCCGTGGGTAAGTCCGACAGTCTCAAGTGTGGGATTTAAAGCGAGTGCGCAAGGATCTGCGATCCGTGGCTCAAGGACACCCTGTGGGTAAGTCCGGCGGCTGTACGCGAATCATCGAAGGAGTAGAGATCAATACACCTTGTCAATTCCCAACCGTTAAGACCAGGTGTGATCCTGTAAATCGAGAGGTAGTCAGCTCGAGATCTCAAGCCCAACAGTGAAACCAAACAGGGACACCCCGGTATAGTTAATATCAGGATCAGGATTCATCCAGGCGCTGGGGCGCGACCTAAAAACCATAGGCAGCGGACACAGCATTGACACCGCACGCTTAGTCGTTTCAACCGCTTTCTTAAGTATGGCTACACGCCCAGGGTCCAGCTCCAGTATCCTGGCCAGAGGCCACTTCATTGGGATGGTCTCTGGGAAGAATGATCGGATGACGTCCATTAAAATCCAGCGCAGAATTCCGCAATCGCCCGTCAACATGAAGTCAACCAGCATCAACCCCTAATGTTTAATGAGGGCGGAACCAATCTGCGCTATTTTAGTAAGCTTATCTCTTCCTTAAACTTGGTAAGCTTTTTCCGTCGAAATTTATAGTAAACAGCCACGTTTAGTTTTTTTTTTTTAATTGTTGAGATAAACTAATCTCATTTTACATTTTGGCGCCCCCGGTTGTACTTTTTTATTATAATTTGTAAATTAAAGCAACTAGTGACAGTGTCACAAAGAATACATGGAAAACAATAAAAAAATAAAAAAGTTGCTCGCGACGGTAGTTCTGTGAACTTTGAAAACTATAAACAAAAAACAATTTAAAGTTCGCGTCGCGAAACAACATTAATTTATCAATTGGATTTATTCAGCGTCTTTATTGAAGAAGTCATCGTCATCCTAATGCCCTGCACTTGCATCGTGTGTACTATGAAAGTAGCCGCAGGATTAAAGGATCCGAACTCAGAACCGCAGGTATTTGTGCAAAAAATTGAAAGTAGAGAAAAGACAAACTAATATTCGTCTTGTGCTGGAGTATTGCACCCTTCTTTCAATTCGTACTTCAAAATAGTAGAGCTAAAGTGAATTATAAGGTTGTATTTAAATTTCAATAAAATATTGCCAATATAAAGAAACAATTGCCTATGGCCAAAATTAATACGCATAAATTATTTCAAAATCACTTTCGCCCCCTACCCCTCGTTCTCGATATTGTAAATATTTGCTAATAAATTAGATAAAGTGCAGCCAAAAAATTATTTTATATTTGTGCATAAATAATTTGGTACAAACAAATAGATGTAGCGGTGAACTTATCGTTTTCGCCTCCCTACGTTATCCGCTGCTGTATGTATGCACGTATATGCATTTTTGGCGCCTTTGGTTCAACGGAACGCCAAGTGAGGCGATACCCTACAATTTGGTTCGGTATATTGTTTTCGGTATCACTGGCGAACAAATATTTAAAATCTGAGTGCCTCGACTATAGATTTATTCGACTATCAATTAATTTATTAATTATTTTCGTTGGTTAAAAATTAATAATTTATTTTTTATTATAAAAAATAAAAAATTATAATACGCAGAATTACTTTAAAATAAAAATTTAAATAAAAGTAATATTTATTAAATTAATTAATTATTATTGTTTTCGTTTTTTGTACCGGAATTGAAACTAAAATTTATTTAAATTTATTATTTAAAAAAAAAAAAATCAAAAAAATATACATGTACTAGCTGACCCGGACACGCGTTGCTGTGACTTCGTCACACATATGGTATTTGTAAAAAAATATAGTGATCTCCTTATTTGACTTTCTACTACTATAATCCTTTAGTACAATGAAATTATTTACGAACAAAGACGAAAATGTTGATGTTGGTATACAAATTCACTGGACTGAGATTCGAAGGGGTAGTACGTTGAACACAATTAATCAAAATGTTCTTACACTTCGTATTAAGCAGAAATCAATAGGTAAAAAATACAAATTTTTTCAGATTTATTATTTTCATTAAAATTTATAACAAATACAGTATATTACATTTAATTTAACACCAATCGGTGCACAATGTTTTTGGTTAACCTGTCTGTTGAGCGATCAGAGTTTTGACAGCGACCGAATCAAAGACGAGATTCAATAGTTTATATTCAATTTATTGAGCTAATTCCGCACAATAAAACAAATAGCGGCCCGTCAATAACAACTCCCAAAATACAACAAAAAGAAGAACAGCTTTGGCGCAGAAGCTCTTCCAAAGCTCCCAAAAGCGCATGCGCTACAAAAATGACAACAAAGTGCATGCGAATCTGGGAGACAAAAGAGAAGATTAAATGCCGCTGCAGATAAAAAAATTATCAATATTCTAATTAGCCTATCTGGTGGCTGCTTAGCCCAACACTGTCTTTACCTAACACAAATAGATTCGACGGTTTCCCATCACGTGAACACGCAACATATAGTTACCCATGAGAAAAACATGGATTTCTCAAATCTAAACCACAAATGGACATTATTTGACCTTGAGATTTATTTATAGACATGGCGAAAGCTAAACGAATTGGAAACTGTAGCCTTTTGAAGGGTATGGTAGAATCGGATGGTATCATCGGAATACGTGGCAGCAGGACCACTTTTTCTTTAAACTTCCCATCCAAAATGGTTGCTTCAAGAATGTTTCCGGTGATCTTTTTGATGACCGTTACATAATTGAAGTGGATTCAAATTATGGAGGAGAATAATAGGCGAACCAATCTTTAATCGAAGATTATGTGGTGGCATTCCAGGGATATCTAATGAATTTAAAAATTCAATCGGAAAATTTACACATTCATTTTCATCAACAACAGTATCGATTGGTTTAAATGACATTAGATCGCCTGGTAGCAACTGTTTTATCTGGAAGTTAATTTCGACAACATCAACGTTTTTGCCTGCCAAAATCGCCCGTTGACTAAGCCATTCATTCTTAATATATATAAATCTCGTGTCACAATGTTTGTCTTCAATGGACTCCTAACCGATTATAATAAAATTCGCACACCATATGCAGTTCTACCCAACTTGAGAGATAGAATAGTTTAAATCTCAAATTAGAGTCGCAATTTGAATTTATTGCTAATTATTTGTCTATTATTATTTGACAGTCACAATTATTTGTTAACTCCAAATGATTCTAACAGATGTCTCTACCTTTCGACTGGTTTGAGTAAGTAATCAATAGATGGCGCTGCTATAGTAAATCTAAGAACGTGAAATACCGTATAATTCAATTATTTCCACTTTTTTTAATTTTTGGTGTTAGCATAGCCGGCCACGTGTTAATTAAATTGAATTCATATTATAACTAGATATTGGGATCGGTAAAATAGAACTGCAACCAATTACGCAATGCATTAAACTACCAGACAATTTTTCCACTGTTGTTCAGGATAAAAGTGAATTGATTCAGCTATTAATAGTTTTTAATAGCATCCGAATAACTACACGCGTTTCAAATTATATTTTCAATATATTTATTTTGGGTTCAATTTAACCCTAATATATGCGGCTCCAATCAACTCCAAAACACAACAAACGCAAAACCAAGAGCTTGCGCAGAAGCTCAACCAATGTTCCCCAAAGCGCATACTCTACAAATAACAATAAAGCGCATGCGAAACTGGGAGACAAAACAGAGACCAAAACATGCTGATAACAACAGCTGCAGCTTAGCATATTATAATTATTTTATATGCATTTTTTGGTGGCTGCTTGGCCCACATCCTCTCCCCATTGAAGGGTGGGCCTTCAATAACAATGTTGGAAGGGGCAGCAGTCACATTAATGCAGAGGTTATTTCGTGGGTTGTCCTCCCTACCACAGAGCGCCGACACATCCCGAGGTAGTCCACCGCGGACAGAAAACACCCAGCCAAATCGAGTGTTCTGAGCAATGTTGAGCCCGTGACCTAACTGGATTTGGCCAGCCGACAACAGATCAAAGAATAAGCCGGCTCCAATCAGCAGTTCCACTCGCTCTTTGGAAGAGCTTCTGCGCCAAAGCTGTTCTTCTTTTTGTTGTATTTTGGGAGTTGTTATTGACGGGCCGCTATTTGTTTTATTGTGCGGAATTACCTCAATAAATTGAATATAAACTATTGAATCTCGCCTTTAATTCGGTCGCTATCAAAACTCTGATCGCTCAACAGACAGGTTAACCAAAAACATTGTGCACCGATTGGTGTTAAATTAAATGCAATATACTGTATTTGTTATAAATTTAAATGAAAATAATAAATCTGAAAAAATTTTTATTTTTTACCTATTGATTTCTGCTTAATACGAAGTGTAAGAACATTTTGATTAATTGTGTTCAACGTACTACCCCTTCGAATCTCAGTCCAGTGAATTTGTATACCAACATCAACATTTTCGTCTTTGTTCGTAAATAATTTCATTGTACTAAAGGATTATAGTAGTAGAAAGTCAAATAAGGAGATCACTATATTTTTTTACAAATACCATATGTGTGAAGAAGTCACAGCAACGCGTGTCCGGGTCAGCTAGTACATGTATATTTTTTTGCTTTTTTTTCTTTAAATAATAAATTTAAATAAATTTTAGTTTCAATTCCGGTACAAAAAACGAAAACAATAATAATTAATTAATTTAATAAATATTACTTTTATTTAAATTTTTATTTTAAAGTAATTCTGCGTATTATAATTTTTTATTTTTTATAATAAAAAATAAATTATTAATTTTTAACCAACGAAAATAATTAATAAATTAATTGATAGTCGAATAAATCTATAGTATAGGCACTCAGATTTTAAATATTTGTTCGCCAGTGATACCGAAAACAATACACCGAACCAAATTGTAGGGTATCGCGTCACTTGGCGTTCCGTTGAACCAAAGGCGCCAAAAATGCATACATACATACATACATACATACATACATACAGCAGCGGATAACGTAGGGAGGCGAAAACGATAAGTTCACCGCTGCATCTATTTGTTTGTACCAAATTATTTATGCACAAATATAAAATAATTTTTTGGCTGCACTTTATCTAATTTATTAGCAAATATTTACAATATCGAGAACGAGGGGTAGGGGGCGAAAGTGATTTTGAAATAATTTATGCGTATTAATTTTGGCCACAGGCAATTGTTTCTTTATATTGGCAATATTTTATTGAAATTTAAATACAACCTTATAATTCACTTTAGCTCTACTATTTTGAAGTACGAATTGAAAGAAGGGTGCAATATTCCAGCACGCGAACTTTAAATTGTTTTTTGTTTATGGTTTTCAAAGTTCACAGCACTACCGTCGCGATCAACTTTTTTATTTTTTTATTGTTTTCCATGTATTTATTGTGTCACTGTCACTAGTTGCTTGATATTAGCTTATCTCAACAATTTAAAAAAAAAACTAAACGTGGCTGTTTACTATAAATTTCGACGGAAAAAAACGACGGAAAAAAAAGTACATGCTCTCGGCTAGACGTTATAATTCTTATAACGTCGATATAGTTCTACGTTATAATTCTATAACTTAAGCCTAGCGGCGAAGAGGGGCGAATTCACGGAACTGAGCTTTTATTTCGCCCCCGCTCCGCCCTATGCTAACTTAGACCAGACTTCAATTTGTTTTCGACTTCAGTATTTAATTATGCTACCAATTTAATTATGCTACTTGTTTCTTTCTAATCGCGTCTCTTCCATATAGGATTGCTCACAAAGAAAATGAAATGGCGTTATGTTCCTACTGCTTTTAACCCAGCCGTTCTTCTGTGAAGAGGTTCTCTTCCCACCGAGCTATTAAACTCCCAGCTTCGATCCCAAGGCCCTCCATTTCTTCGTGGTTCCAAAGATGATTGGCCCATCGCCATCGTGCCAGGACCTTAGTGGCTTCGGCTCCACCCAGGGATATCGCCGCATTGTCAAAGACTGCCAAATCGTTTCCCGCCCTACAGAGAGTGTTCGCCTACATTTACTAATTTTGCCGGCGCATCCGTCACGAAGGGATTTCTGTCCAGGATTTCAAAGGAGGAACTCATCTGCTGTTGCGCGTCATCCAGCTTAGCAAGTTTAAGGAAGAGATAAGCTTACTAAAATAGAGAAGAACCTGCCCTCTGGCCCTTGGGCACTAATTGCAAAAATCCGTACTCAATACTCTCCTGGTGAAAGATGAGAATCTACCCCCAATGAAGTGGCCTCTGGCCAGGATACTGGAGCTGGACCCTGGGCGTGCCATACTTAAGACGGCGGTTGGAAAGACTAAGCGTGCGGTGTCAATGCTGTGTCTGCTGCCTATGGTTTTTACGTCGCGCCCCAGCGCCTGGATGAATCCTGATCCTGATATTAACTATACCGGGGTGTCCCTGTTTGGTTTCACTGTTGGGCTTGAGATCTCGAGCTGGCTACCTCTCGATTTACAGGATCACACCTGGTCTCAACGGTTGGGAATTGACAAGGTGTATTGATCTCTACTCCTTCGATGATTCGCGTACAGCCGCCGGACTTACCCACAGGGTGTCCTTGAGCCACGGATCGCAGATCCTTGCGCACTCGCTTTAAATTTCGCACTTGAGACTGTCGGACTTACCCACGGGGGGTCCTTCAGCCTATACTCCTAATTCCTTTAAGGAAACTTTCTCGGTTCACTGTCAGACTTACCCACGGGGGTCTTTCACTCAACTCTTCCAGCTTCCCTGGAAGACTCGGTCCCGATTTGCTCCAGGGTAGTTTCTGGAGGAGGTGCCACCTGCCTTGCAGAGTGTTATTGGACTCTGATTCACAAGTTCACCTTATCTCATCGCGGCTGGCAAGTAAACTTCAGCTTCGTCGCACCAAAAGCTGTGTAGCGGTCGCCGGTCTCGGCGGCACTGAGTTTGCTACGGATGGGTCCTCCGTTAATGTGTGTGTGAAGTCTCGACTAACCATATATTGTGCGAACCTAGAGGCGGTTATAGTGTCTCATATTGCGGACTATCAGCCCAGCCTTTAAATTGATATTTCCAAATGGAAGATTCCTCACGGCATAGCGCTGGCTGATCCCAACTTCCACAGACCGCAGGGTGTGGACTTTCTAATTGGAGCCAGCCTTTTCTTCAACCTATTGTCAGTTGGCCAAATCCAATTAGGTCACTGCCTCCCAGTTGCCCAAAATACACTGTTTGGATGGGTGGTTTCTGGACGCATTGGACTATCGCGGGAGGCTGGATTGCCCTATGCAGAAGGAGAAGAGGAGAAGAATCAACGTTCCGGACCCCCTGTACTCGTTAGGAGAACTCGATTCCCGCATTGGTCTATTGGGGGGAGCAATGCATGGTCAAGGGTTTGGAAGAAGTTGGTGTGCCTTTTTCGCCCTGTGAGTTCTAAATCTTCTTAATGAAAAAGATGTGTCTGCTGCCCTTCCAAAATTGTTATTGAAGGCCCACCCTTCAATAAGGGGGAGGATGTTGGGCTAAGCAGCCACCAGATAGGCTAATTAGAATATTGATAATTTTTTTATCTGCAGCGGCATTTAATCTTCTCTTTTGTCTCCCAGATTCGCATGCACTTTGTTGTCATTTTTGTAGCGCATGCGTTTTTAGGAGCTTTGGAAGAGCTTCTGCGCCAAAGCTTTTCTTCTTTTTGTTGTATTTTGGGAGTTGTTATTGACGGGCCGCTATTTGTTTTATTGTGCGGAATTAGCTCAATAAATTGAATATAAACTATAGAATCTCGTCTTTAATTCGGTCGCTATCAAAACTCTGATCGCTCAACAGACAGGTTAACCAAAAACATTGTGCACCGATTGGTGTTAAATTAAACTGTAAATTAAACATTAACTGTATTTGTTATAAATTTAAATGAAAATAATAAATCTGAAAAAATTTGTATTTTTTACCTATTGATTTCTGCTTAATACGAAGTGTAAGAACATTTTGATTAATTGTGTTCAACGTACTACCCCTTCGAATCTCAGTCCAGTGAATTTGTATACCAACATCAACATTTTCGTCTTTGTTCGTAAATAATTTTATTGTACTAAAGGATTATAGTCGTAAAAAGTCAAATAAGGAGATCACTATATTTTCTTACAAATACCATATGTGTGAACAATTCACAGCAACGTGTGTCCGGGTCAGCTAGTATATGTATATTTTTTTGCTTTTTTTTTTAAATAATAAATTTAAATAAATTTTAGTTTCAATTCCGGTACAAAAAACAAAACAATAATAATTAATTAATTTAATAAATATTACTTTTATTTAAATTTTTATTTTAAAGTAATTCTGCGTATTATAATTTTTTATTTTTTATAATAAAAAATAAATTATTAATTTTTAACCAACGAAAATAATTAATTAATTAATTGATAGTCGAATAAATATATAGTTGAGGCACTCAGATTTTAAATATTTGTTCGCCAGTGATACCGAAAACAATATACCGAACCAAATTGTAGGGTATCGCGTCACTTGGCGTTCCGTTGAACCAAATGCGCCAAAAATGCATATACGTGCATACATACAGCAGCGGATAACGTAGGGAGGCGAAAACGATAAGTTCACCGCTGCATCTATTTGTTTGTACCAAATTATTTATGCACAAATATAAAATAATTTTTTGGCTGCACTTTATCTAATTTATTAGCAAATATTTACAATATCCAGAACGAGGGGTAGGGGGCGAAAGTGATTTTGAAATAATTTATGCGTATTAACTTTGGCCACAGGCAATTGTTTCTTTATATTGGCAATATTTTATTGAAATTTAAATACAATAATTCACTTTAGCTCTACTATTTTAAAGTACGTATGCACCACGAATTGAAAGAAGGGTGCAATATTCCAGCACAAGACGAATATTGGTTTGTCTTTTCTCTACTTTCAATTTTTTGCACAAATACCTGCGGTTCTGAGTTCGGATCCTTTAATCCTGCGGCTACTTTCCTAGTACACACGATGCAAGTGCAGGGCATGGGGCAAAAAAATGTTTTGTTTTTTTTTTTTAAAACTTTGCTTTTATTTATTGGATCTTCTCTTAATTTTGAGACTAACAATAAGTTTTCAAATCTTAACATTAACATTTAACTAACAGTAGACTAAGACTGAATTCTGGTTGCGCGTTCCTCAAGACGGTCGCTGGGTGGGTAGGTCATTGCGACGAAGTCGTGATTGGTTGCTCAACCTTGTTAGACCTCTCGCCAGGTGGTTAGGGTGCGACAATAGCTTGCTAAAGTACTTTTCCTTCTGTTCTGCGATCACATCTTTGACTGGAAGAATGTTTAAGTCGCGATGTATGTTTTCGTTGCGAACGTACCACGGTGCCCCGGTGATTGTTCTCAAGATCTTCGACTGAGCTCGCTGGACTATGTCAATATTGCTATTGCTGGCATTCCCCCATAACTGGGAGCCGTACATCCATATAGGTTTAAGTACCGAGTTATACAGCAGGACTTTATATTCAAGGCAAAGGGGAGACCGAGCGTTGATAAGCCAATGAAGGCTGCTGGCTTTTAGCTTTAGGTGGGTTCTTTTAGCTTCTATGTGCCGACGCCATGTGAGTCTTCTATCGAGGTGTACTCCTAGATATGTTACCTCGTTTGCTTGCTGGAGTAGGGTGTTGTTTAGCGTAAGGGGCGGGCAGTTTTGCCTATTCAAGGTGAACGTAACGTGCTTGCATTTTTGTTCGTTTACTTTAATTCGCCAGTCTGATAGCCATTTTTCAGCATCCACCAGATGAAGAGCTAGCTGCGCAGTTGCTTGCATCGGGCATTTTGAGCGGCTAAGAATAGCTGTATCATCAGCAAACGTAGATGTTGTTAGTCGTGTGCTTGTCGGGATGTCTGCTGTGTAGAGAACATATAATGTTGGTCCGAGTACACTTCCTTGAGGAACTCCAGCTCCAACAGTGAATTCGACAGATATATCAGTGTTGCACCTCACAGAAAATTTTCTGTCGTAAAGGTAAGACTCTAAAAGCTTGTGGGTATTACAAGGGAGCGTTGTCTTGATCTTGTACATTAGACCTTCTAGCCAGACTCTATCAAATGCTTGAGAGACATCTAGAAATATTGCGGTACAGTACTCGCGTTTTCGAATGCATTCCGAATTTCTGCTGTTATCCGGTTGACCTGCTCAATTGTTCCGTGCTTTTCACGAAACCCAAACTGATGTGACGGGATTCCTTCCTGGATCCTTAGGTTTAGGTGTTTCTCAAAGAGTTTAGATAAGCATGAAAGTAGGCTTATAGGTCTATACGACGTGGGAATTGTGTGGTCTTTTCCCTGCTTTGCTATCATTATTATAATTGACTTTTTCCATCTCGCTGGAAAGTGGCCAAGTTTTGCGATGGCATTGAAGAGCTGCGTGATAGTGCAGACGGCGCAATATGGAAGCTCAATGATCATTTTGGGAGTTATGAGGTCGCAGCCAGGTGATTTTTTCGGATTTAGTTGGTTTTTGATGATATTAGCGATTTCGTTTGGGCGAAACTCGATTGGTTCATGTTGAAGCTGAGGCTCATATGGTAAAGTCGGCAAAGTAAAGGCACTAGTGTCCGGATTTGGTTGGAAGATATTTTTAAGGTGATTGGCAAACGTGCTGGCTCTGTCTGCATCGCTGCGCGCCCAGCCGCCTGTGGGATTTCTAATAGGCATCACGGTTTCTTTCGGTGAGCTTAGAGTTGGGTGAGCTCTCCATAGTGAGTGTTTTGTACTAGAAGTTGACAATTGCTCTATATAGCGGCGGTGGACATAATCTTCTTCTTGCTGTAGGGCTTTAGTAAGTTGACGTGAGGCATGTCTAAAGCTTTGCTTAGCAGATGGCGATCTGTGGAATTGCCACTCGCGACTTAAACGCCGCTTTTCGAGGAAGAGCTGTTCGATTTGTAGATTTGTCTTTTTATTGCTTTGTGTATTTATAGTTTGCGATGTTGAGGCTCGAGCTGCAGAGACGAGTACAGACTCAAGTGAATCAACAAAGCTGTCTACGTTGGCTTCATCATGGAGATGAGGACTTAGCTCAATGTGTGAGCTGATATATTTTCTGTACTTAACCCAATTGGTTTTCTGTGAGGTCAATTTTAATGGTTGTTCCAATGTTCCTGGATGTCGCAGTAGAATAAACAGGACAGGCGAGTGATTAGATGAGAGATCCGATAGGCAATTGGCGCTTATCAGATTTTTAGGGATGCTTTTGGTAATCGCAAAGTCTATTAAATCTGGTAGTTTCCTTGGGTCTGCCGGCCAGTATGTTGGTGTGCCAGAAGAAACATAGTCGAGCTTGTTCTTGGCTTTGATAATTGCATTATAGAGTTGCTTCCCTTTTGGAGTCACGAGACGGGATCCCCAGTGTGTGTGCTTGGCTTTGTAGTCTCTTGCTGCTATGAAGTGGTCTCCAAGTGTGTTGAAAAACTGCAAAAACTCATCTTCAGTTATATTGAAGCGAGGGGGGCAGTATACGGCGGCTAGTGTAAGTTGGTTGCCAGTATTTAGTTGTATATTTATAGATGTGGCCTGAATGTAGTTTTTAGCAAATTTGTTTTGATAATGGTGCTTTATGCGGCTTCTGATTAGAATTCCAGTCCCACCATGTGCTTTACCATCTGGATGATTTGTTCCGTAGAATGAATATCCTCGTAGTTGAAAATTGTATTTGTTTGTAATGTGTGTTTCCGAAAGCAGCATTACATCGATATGATTGTCGAGTAGGAATTGAGCTAACTCAAGTTTATGTTGCGAAACGCCGTTAGCATTCCACGTAGATATCCGTAGGAAAGCCATTATTTGGATTGTTGTGAAACCAGCATTTGAATCAATAGATTTTGGTTTCGCATTAAATCTTGCATAGTTGTGCGCATAAACGACATAAATTCCGTCAGGCTTTGTTGTAGGCTGCATATCATAACTTCAAAGTTGCTTTTTGGCTGCTCTGTTGGTTGATGTTGCTGAGCCGTGTTCGGTTCTTGATATGCTGATTGCAGAAATGAGCTTCTTGAGGCAGGTGTCGTCGGTCCTGATTTTAAGGCGCTTGCGTATGTCACATTTTTGTCAGAGTTAATGGGTCCTAGTGAGGATCTGGCTGCAGTCGAGAAGAAGACTTCAGGGTTTGATCTGGACGCCGTGAACTGTCCATTTTGGGTGCGATCAGCTATTCAGCTCCTCTTAGCAGTGTGGTTGCCACCGCAGTTGCCGCACTTTTTCGAGTTGCTGTCATCTTTGCTCGCTGGGCAGTGTGCGGAGTCATGAGTCAGTTTACAGTATGACCTTGTATGGCCATATTCCTGGCAGTTCGCACATTGTACCGGGCCATTGCGTTTGTGCGGTTCCTCAACTGTAATTCTGCGGTGCTGAAGATTGTATATTGGGTGCACTTTGTATTTCTTCAGGAGCTTGGTTTCTGGTTCGAGCTCAACCTTAAAGAGTGGCTGCGGCTTTCTATCCCTGTTAAGGATATTAAAGACTGTCTTGGCGCTAAAACCCTTCTCCTGTAGCGCCTTTTTTATATCTGCAGGCGTTACTTCGGGCTCTATGCCCTTAAGTACGACTTGCAGGCCCTTGCTGCTTTTAAGCTGATATGTGCAAAAGTTCTTTTTATTCTCGGTAAGATATTTTGATAATACTTTGTAGTTATCTTCAGACTTCATTTGAACTTTTGTTTCTTGAATGTTGCCCTTTACAAGGGGTATTATGTGGAAGTTATCCTTACCAATAAGCTCAATAATTTTGTTGACAAGAACATTGGAACTTTTTTCGCCTATATAGATAGGCGGAGGATTTGGCTTCCTTTTCTCAACTTCAGTGGATTCGCCCGCCTCAACCTCATCGGCGTCTGCCAAGATTTTAAATCGGTTTGAGTTAATGGGCGTTTCTTTTGCTGATAGGCTAGCATTGCTACGGGTTATTTTGCATTTGGAATTGAGGGGGCTCAGCTTCCTTTTGATTTGGATGTAGCGATCCATGCCAGTCTGCACAGCCGGCTTAATATAGTCATTGTTTTTGTTTTGGTTTTCGGGCAGCGCGGACGTATTACTATTTGCGCTGCTAGCTAATGACGTCGTCAAACGTCGATACAGTTGCGGTTGTTGTTGTTGTTACTGTTGACGTTGTCAAAGAAATTAAGGTGCTAGTTACTGCACTCTTTGGCTGCAGAGACATCGATGGTATCGAGGGGGAGCAGGAACGCGCTCTCTCGCTCTCTACGTTTAAGAATTCGGTCAAGTTGGGGGTAATTGACCGCGCTTGATCAGAGTTTGCATGGTTTTCGGTTGCTTTAAAAGAGAATATATATATTATAATTTTATTGAATATTTTTTCCCGGAGCACAATAAAAAACACGTCTGCATGCGACGACAGTCGGCCGAAGTAGTAGCGCCAAAAATGTAAAATGAGATTAGTTTATCAACAATTACAAAAAAAAAACTAAACGTGGCTGTTTACTATAAATTTCGACGGAAAAAACTTACCAAGTTTAAGGAAGAGATAAGCTTACTAAAATAGCGCAGATTGGTTCCGCCCTCATTAACCATTAGGGGTTGATGCTGGTTGACTTTATGTTGACGGGCGATTGCGGAACTCTGCGCTGGATTTTAATGGACGTCAGCCGATCATTCTTCCCAGAGACCATCCCGTCACTTCGGCTATAGTGACTCACTTTGATGAAATGAACCTGCCCTCTGGCCCTTGGGCACTAATTGCAAAAATCCGTACTCAATACTCTCCTGGTGAAAGATGAGAATCTACCCCCAATGAAGTGGCCTCTGGCCAGGATACTGGAGCTGGACCCTGGGCGTGTAGCCATACTTAAGACGGCGGTTGGAAAGACTAAGCGTGCGGTGTCAATGCTGTGTCTGCTGCCTATGGTTTTTACGTCGCGCCCCAGCGCCTGGATGAATCCTGATCCTGATATTAACTATACCGGGGTGTCCCTGTTTGGTTTCACTGTTGGGCTTGAGATCTCGAGCTGGCTACCTCTCGGTTTACAGGATCACACCTGGTCTTAACGGTTGGGAATTGACAAGGTGTATTGATCTCTACTCCTTCGATGATTCGCGTACAGCCGCCGGACTTACCCACAGGGTGTCCTTGAGCCACGGATCGCAGATCCTTGCGCACTCGCTTTAAATCCCGCACTTGAGACTGTCGGACTTTCCCACGGGGGGTCCTTCGTCCTATACTCCTAATTCCTTTAAGGAAACTTTCTCGGTTCACTGTCAGACTTACCCACGGGGGTCTTTCACTCAACTATTCCAGCTTCCCTGGAAGACTCGGTCCCGATTTGCTCCAGGGTAGTTTCTGGAGGAGGTGCCACCCCCGGAAAACCTCGTTTGGCCGCCTCATGTAAGATGATTCCGCACTCCGCAAACCCCTTTGACGACCTGCGAGTTTGTTGGTTAGATTGAACCCTCAAATAAAAACATTGAAATTGAGTGAAATTGAACCGTGAAATTGCTATTTATTATTAAAAAATATTAAAAGATTAATAGAAAAATTTATTCATTTAATTTCTTGCCTCTCTGGTGAAGACTTAGGAACTATTAAGGCATTCCAAGTCACCGAGAGTAATTATGACAAAGCCCTCGCTAGTCTAAAAAGAGTCTATGATAACGAATGTCCCATCTTTGCGGATCAAATAAATCAATTGTGTTGGCACCTGTTGCCAAGACCTACTACCCTAGATACACGTTAGTAATTTGAACCAATATACATCAGCATGTCGCAATATACAACCCTTTCCTAACCTAATAACCCTAATATCCAACCTAATAACCCAGCACTAGTAGACGGCGCCAGAAGCAGAAATCAGCATTATCAGCGGGAGAGTGACCGACTGACCGACTGACCGAAGTAAGCAAAAACCAGCTAGCTAAGCCGAAATACATGTACAAGCAGTAAATGAACAAACAATCTGAGTCAGCAGACTCAGAGGTGGGTGACCCTGGCATTAACATTAGTTTTAGCACTTCCATAACATTGACCTTCCTTAGATGTAAGTATATATAATTTGGCATCTTATATAAGAATTGTTCTTCTGAAATAAAGATAGTTGCGAAATCAAAGTGAATCGTCTCGTTACTCAGTGTTTGGACTACGGCACTTAAAACAGACCCACTTCGAGTGATCCTGTGTAAAACGCTTCACAAGTTAGGACCCTAAACTCCTGTGTAAACGGACCACAAGTAGAACTCCGCGGCATACCAGTCTAGTTCGAGTGTTGCTCCCGTGAAACGGACCGCCAGTAGGACCGGCCGATAAGGAATCACCCGAACCACCATACCATCGGTACTTGAGAACAAGCAGCCCAGGACCACAAGAACCCCACATAAACTCCAGCCTGATCACAGCAAGCTTCTGGTCAACCCGAGCAGTCCCTTGCAGAATCCAGGTAAATTTAGTCAGACTAGTTACGTTCTTTGACTACGACTCCGGGACCTACCGTTACTCCTGCGAGTTCAAGTTTGACGTAGTTGCCGCATAACGCTCTACGGACGAACAAATTTTTCAGCCTCCCGAAAATTTCCCAGCCGTCTGCGTCGTCGTTGAGGGGTCTGGCCAACACCAAACCAGCTTGCAGTTATTGCAACGCTCAAGACCATTTTTTGGGCCAATGCAGTCCGTTCGCTCGCCTTGCTGTAATGCAAAGGTTTGAGTATTTTAAGTCAGCATCTCTCTGTTTAAATTGTCTGCGAAAAGGTCACTAGATGTAAAATCTGGGCAAAATCCCACCACCTAAAGAAGCTATGGAAGGAAACCGTTACGGGATACCATGATCTCATCGACCTGGCCATAAAAAATGATGGACACACCGATGACACATTTCCGGTTGTACGAGAAGAATACTTTTCGTTTCTGAGCGAAGAATCGCAATCGACTTCAGCATCAACACAAAAACCCCGCGATCGCGCCTTCGTTTGTAATACCTGTTGGGACTTGTGCCAGCATCAAATAACATAATTATTTCTATTTAATTCTCTCGGTGTAACTAGCCGAAGCGGTCCACTTATTGCCCGTTATCAGCTGTTCCATATACTGTGTTTCTCCCAGATTTGCATGGGCTTTGTTGTTCTTTTGTAGCGCATGCACTTTGGGAGCTTTGATGGAGCTTCTGTGCAAGCTCTTAGGTTTATGTACTTGTATACTCGGTTTTGTTGGGATCGGCCGCTGCCTTTGTTTTGGGGTTAAATTGACCCAATAAAATTATTGAAATTGAATTGTGGAGTCTTTATTAATTCGGTCGCTATCAAAACGCTGATAGCTCAAGATTTGGTGACCCCGACGTGATCGCGCTCTAATTGATTTGTGATCATTAAAGTGCTTAAAGGAAACCTTGTAAAGGAAAACTTGTTGCTATTGTTTCCATTACATTGCACCTTGCACAAACACAAATTACATAATGGAGTCTGGAGACTTATTTAGTGCCTCGGTTCCTGCAAGCAGGGAAAGGCTATTGCGGCGAAGAGCAGAAGTGACCTACCAGGAGATGGAAGCCCTGCATAATAAGGTCAAGGCTGCAGTGCAGAAGGGAGATTTAACCATCATGGTACTGGAGCCGTTGGAAATTGCGTTGCGCAAGAAATTCACCACACTCCAGGATGAGTTAGAGCGATTGAGCTCTAGTGTAATTGGGAGCGAATTATTTTGGAAGTTCTCCCAGCTTGCCGCTGATGTGCGCGTTGATATTCAGGTGGGAATGGCAAGGTACTCCATGAGGGTGCCTGAACACTCCACTCGTCTCGACGGCAGCACTAGTCCCATTGCTCCGTCATTGACAAAACCAACCATAGAGGCTACGAAAATGTATGGTGTTTTGTTGGAAAATCGTCGCTCATGCAGTCAGGATTCTTCGCTGGACCGCGACATCCAATTGGGTTTTCAGGATTTGAAATTGGTGCAAAACCTGAACAACGATCATGATAGCCAGGACGGGTCTAATTGCGTCTCATCAGTGCCCCTGCTATCCACCGCTTCCCCCGTGGTCGCTATTTCAACGTCGCATCTGGCAGTTGTCTGCGATGGATTTTCTGAAGCTGCTGTACTTAATCCCTCATCTGGCCCGGGATTTGGATTATTTTCACCGTTGCCGATTAAGTCAGCGACCAGGTCTGACTCCATTCTGGACTCTAGCCTGCACCCTTCCAATGGGGGGAGGTCGTCCGCATCGCTGCTGCCGCCGTCTACAGCTGCCAAGGTGGCTGCTGCTCCAGCCGTGAAGGCTCCCGATCCTGCAATCGAAAAGGTGCGCCGACGCGTTTTGGGGTTAAATTGACCCAATAAAATTATTGAAATTGAATTGTGGAGTCTTTATTAATTCGGTCGCTATCAAAACGCTGATAGCTCAAGATTAGAAGAAATTCCAAAGTTTGACGGAGACTACCGACATTGGCTACGAATCACGAAATTTTTACGATCCAAGAGCTTTTTGGACACCCCAGAACAAATGGTTCAGCGTATCAGCTGCGCAGCTTACATACCGTGCTCCGATCGATCGCCACTCTCAACTGTGAGCCAATCTTAATACACATCATGGAGGAAAGATTGGATCCACACACGCTATCATCTTTAGAACTAACCATCAATGATCCAACCAATCGACAATCTCTGAAGGAGATGTTAGAAAACCTTGAGCGTCGGGCAACCAGTCAAGTATCAACCGTTCTGTTACCAACCGCCCAACCAGGACCCCCTCAGCAATGCAGCACCCTCCTAGACTCTGGATCACAGATTAGCATAATCCCCAGAAGGATGACTGACTCACTTGGACTACAATTGGAATCATCAACCCTGAACATCGCTGCAATGGGAGGAACAACTAAAAGATCACGAAATCTGAGTCAGCAGACTCAGAGATGGGTGACATTAGTTTTAGCCCATTCATAAACATTCGCGTGGCTCCAGTGTAAACGGACCATAAGTAGAACATGCATCATCAAACCTACTTCGAGTGGCTCCTGTGAAAACGGACCACAATTAGAGCTTCATTATCTAATCTACTTAGAGTGTTACTCCCGTGAAACGGATCACAAGTAGAACCCGCGTTACCCACCTACTTCGAGTGTTTCTCCCGTGAAACGGACCACAAGTAGAAACCCCGTTACCCATCATACTTCGAGTTTTTCTCCCGTGAACCGGCCACAAGTAGTACCGGCCGATAAGGAATCAAGCAAACCCCGTACCATCTGTACTTAAGGAGAACCTGATCACAGCAAGCGCCTGAGCAACCCGATCAGTGCCTTGCAAAATCCAGTTCCCTTTAGTCAGAACCTTTATACGTTCTTTTGACTAGGACTCCGGGACCTGCCATTATGCCCGCGAGTTCAAATTCGACGTCGTGGTGGCCCAGGTACAATAGTTCTTCGTAGAAGAAGTGGCACTTGTCAGTGTTTTTCTTAAGTTTGCCGCCATCAGTCTACGGAATACTTCCTTCAAATTCGACATATGCTCCTCCCTTGTGCGTCCGATCACGATGATGACATCCTGATATGCAAATGCGAGCGGAACCATATCCGGGCCTATGACCTGGTCTAAGGCCCTTTTGAACGTTGCCGAGGCTCAGTGCAAACCGAACGGCATCACCTTCCACTGGTTCAGACCTTTCCCTGGTACCGTAAAGGCCGTGTACTTTCTGCTCCCTTCCTCCAGTGGGATTTGCCAATAGCCATCTTTAAGGTCGATGCTGCTGAAAAATTTTGCCTCCCGCAATTGTTCAGTATGAAGTTTATCCGTGGCTTCGGGTACGCATCCTTTACTGATTGTGCGTTTATTTGTCGGAAGTACACGGCCAATCTAAATTGACCCGTTTTTTTCTTTACCATGACGATGGGTGAGCTGTAAGCGCTTTTTGTAGGCTCGATACCAGCAGCTCTTCTACTTTTTCATGGATCTCCCCCTGTATTTTGGGGTTCTTTGGATAATATCTTTGCTTTATTAGGATGTCGGCCTTTATCGTGATCCTATGCTGCGATATGTTCGAACAACCCTTCTGGTTTGTGAACGCCACTAGCTCCTCCTCGATTAACCTTTTGTCCCGCTCGCTCTCCCATTCCTCCGAGGATCCGGTTATAGCTATGGACAGCCTATCCTCCTGGCATCCGCTCCATCTTTCTCTTCTCGGGATCGTGACTTGTTGGCCGGCGCAGTTTATTGTTGTGCCAAATTCTGCGAGGAAATCCCATCCAAGCACCGCGCTGTCTCCCATGCCTGGCAACACTAACATATTCAAATTTTTTTTTTGCCAAAACTTACTGTTGTCTGGAGTACCATTTGCGTCTCTGTGTGGCTCCCGCTGGCCAACTTAACCAGTCTCCTTGTTACTCTCCGCTCACCGGAGATTCCCGGGTTTTTCGCTAGCTTTTCGCAAAAAATGCCGCGGATAGCTCACAGATTTTGGGGGATCGATCCACTGAATTTAAAGATTCGATGTGATTGCCCGATCCCAGAAATAACACAGGGTGCTTCGTTTTATAAATGTCCCCTTTATTTGGATAAAGTTACAAGGGATAATCTCACCGGCTTCTTGGCTCAGCCGATCGACCGCTCGTCCTCCCGTCGTTTCCCGATCACCGATCCGCGTTGGTGCCAATACACACGCCCTTCCACAGCTTGCGCCCAGCAGGACGTGTGGTCTTGGTGCCTGGCGCTGCTCACGTGCTCCAGTTGCGGGGCCTGTGCTTTCGCTGTTGTTGTCGTCGCTGCTCTCCTGACGTCGCTGCACTCCTGTCGTCGCTGCTCCTGTTGACGCTGCTGTTCCTGATGCTGATCCTGTCGCTGCTCCTGTTGCTGATCCTGTCGGTGATCCTGTCGCTGCTACTGTTGCTGGTTGTCACTGCTTCTCCTCTGTGGGCACCGTGGATCTTCGGTATCCTTGGTTCACTGGGAATGCCTTTTCGCCGTGGCCGACACCTAATCCGTGTTAGCAGACCGATAGGCTCACCTCCCAGGCATACGCCGGGCAGGATGCGCTTCTCGGTGCCTGGCAGCCGGATCAGTACATGAGGGGCCTACCCACCCCACAGGACACGCCCCCGGTTGCGTTCGCCACTCGCCTCCAAAAACCTGCGTGCCTAAGCTCCGCATAATCTATGGCAGACCAGAGGGTTTGGTGTCGCGTCTCCTTTAACTCCAGGTGATACGCTGTGCGTACGCCCCAGCGCCTGGATCAGGATTCTATTGACTTTACTGGGGTGTCCCTGTTTGGTTCTACTGTTGGGCTTGAGTTTCCGAGGTGGCTACCCCTCGCTTTACAGGATCACACCTGGTCTTAACGGTCAGGAATCGACAAGGCGTACGCCAGGCCGATCCGTCGCAATCGCTATGCCGTCGCAATCGCCCGACTTGATTAACCCTTGGGCTTCAGTTCCGCCGCGGATCCTTGATCCTTTTCCCACTTGCTCCTTGATTTCTACTCCTTCGATGTACTACTCCTATCTACTCCTACTCCTCAGCCACGGATCACAGATCCTTGCGCACTCGCTTTAAATCCCGCACTTGAAACTGTCGGACTTACCCACGAGGGGTCCTTCAAACTTTCTCGCTTCAATGTCAGACGGGGGGTCTTTCACTCAACTCTTCCAGCTTCCCTAGAAGACTCGGTCCCGATTTGCTCCAGGGGCCCTCCTTATATAGCGCCTGACGCGCCTGTCTCGCAAATCTCGCTTCCTGCCGTTAATCCTTCGTTCCTCTGTTTCCGCCGTTAACTTTTTCCAATTCCCGCCGCATTTCTATTGACGGGATCTTTGTTGCTCCCCCCCTTTTGCCCCACTTGGACCGGACTTTGTTCGGACATCCCCGCGCTCCTCCTTTTGGGCGTTCCAAATGCATTTCTGCACTTTCTAAACATAGCTGCGCTGTCATGGGCCGCTTCGTTCCCCGCCGTCCCCACTCTCTCTTATGATATTCGAGCGTGGCCGCTGTGGCCCGCCCGGGACAGTTACGTTCCACGGTGATTCCTCTTGCTACTTCTTTCGTGTGCGGAGCCGTGCTAGCTTGCCTGTTCCCCCTCCCGCTGTTGCCCCTTTGCCACCTGCCTTGGCGTGTGGGAGATCTAATCTGCTCACCCGCTTTACTGATATTTATCGCGCATGCGATTTAGGAAGCTGTTTTTAGAGCTGCTGCACTCTAGCTTATCTTGTATTTGTGTATGTCCCCCGCCTCGCCCCTTGCCAACGAAATGATAAAAAAAATGCATTGTTCTGAGTTTCTATTGCTAAGCTTTGATTTTCTTGTATTTTTCTGTAATTTTGTCGCATTTTCTGAGGGGGTGGCTTGTGCTTCTCCTGTCCCCAATGCCCCTTTGTCGAATATCGCTTTCGGCATTTTTGGCTCTCTGCCTTGAATTGCGAAGCATGGTGGGTATCTAGCATTAATTCTGGCCAGTGCTCGTCCCATTTCCTTTGGTTATTGCCTGCAAACTGGGCGATCATCGTCTTAACTGTCCTGTTTGCCCTTTCCATAGGGTTTTCCCGCGGCGTGTATGCTGCGGTAAACTGATGAAAAACTCCGAGCTCCTCGAGAAATTTTTTGAAGCTCCTACTGGTAAACTGGACACTATTGTCTGTCACCATCACCTCCCCCGTATCTAGCGATGATCCTTTTGCGGATTGCCTTCTGCAACGTCTCCGTTGTGGCTTTCTGTCCATTTGGAAAACCGACCGATCATCCCTAATAGCATGGTGTTTCCATGCTTGGTCCCACGAAGTCCGCACATACCGTCGCCCACGGCTCCTCAGGGACCTGTGTCAGCATTTTCCCTGCGGCCTGCATCTGGCTCCGTTTATACCGCATGCATGTCTCGCATTTCCTGAAATAGTTACTTACGTCCCTTTGCATCCCTGGCCAGAAGTACCTTGCTGCTACTTTCACAATCGTTTTCCTTCCGCCTAGATATCCCTGTTGCCTCATGTCCCTGTGTGGAACATGTCGGTAAATCAGGCCTGCCTCCTCAACGAATTTCGGATATTTCTGTGGGTTTTCCTTTATCTTCTTCTTCAGTGAGCCTATCCAAATGCATTCTGTGTCTTCGAATGCTGTGGCACTCCTCAGCTTCTCCACTATCGGCTGGCGGGAAAGTGCTTCCGCGACTACGTTCAGCTTGCCTTTCCTGTAGCTGATAACGTAATCGTACTGTTGCAATTCGAAAACCCATCTCGCGATCCTTCCAAGTGGGCTTTCTGTATTGTTCAACCATTTCAGCGCCATGTGACCCCTCCAGGTATACTGGTACCCCTCCAGGTACCCCTGCCGAATTGCCCATATTATTGCCAGGCACTCTTTCTCCGTTGCCGAGTAATTCTTCTCCGCGCCTATTAGCGTTCGGCTGGCGTAAGCGACCACTCGTTTACCCTCATCCGTGCCCTGCGTCAGCACGGCACCCACGCCGTAGTCGCTGGCATCTATTTGCAGCACAAACATCTTCGTGAAAGTCTGCTAAACGCGACTTTAACTTCTCAAACGCCTCTTGGGGTCTTGCCATCCACTCCCACTTTGTTCCCTTTCGTAGGAGATCGTTCAAAGTCTTTGCGACCCCAGCGAAATCAGGGACGAATCGCCGATACCACGACGCCATCCCCATGAACTGCCGTATCCCTTTCACGTTTGTCGGGGGTTCCAATTCCGCGATCGCTGCAACCTTTTCAGGATCCATACCAATTCCCTGACTTGTTATCCGGTGGCCCAGGTACAACAGCTCTTCCCTGAAGAAATGACACTTGTTCGTGTTTATTCTTAAGTTCGCCGCCTTCAGTCTTCGGAACAATTTGCCATATGTCCTTCATGTCCTTCAAATTTGCCATATGTTCCTCCTTCGTGCGTCCGATCACGATGATGTCATCCTGATCCTTTACGAACGAACAGGCAGATCGGGTTAGATTGCCCAAAATGGAATCGGCGCCAAGTGCCATCTTTCTAACTTAAAAATCACCAAAGTTGTGTCAACAGGCAGACGGATAGACGGACAGACGAACATGCTCATATCGACTCTTGAGGGGATCCTGATCAAGAATATACCTGCCAGCCCAGCGTGGTTCTGCGGAGGCTTGCCTATTGAACGCCTCTTCTCCTAAAGCCAACTCCTTGAACGCATATGCCCTTATGAACATTCTCATGTGCTTTATTACAGATTGAAGGTCCACCATATACCCTTTGAAAGGTTCCCCTCTTTATGGCTTTCGCTGCCGAACCTGGTCCGCCAACTTCTCGGCATACGCCGGGCAGGAAACGCTTCCTTGGTGCCTCGCGGTCAGATCAGGGCACGAAGGGCCTTCCTACCCCATAGGACACACCCCCAGTTGCGTTCACCAAAACCCCGAAGTCTTCTTACTTGACCGGGGTGTCCTTGTTTGGTTTTATATGCGATAAATAAATCAACCAGACTCTTACGTTCCGGGTTCAATTCTGCCTCGGATCCGTGATCCTTTTTCCACATGCTCTTTGATTTATCCTTGTTCGATGACTCGCGTACAGCCAGCCGGCAAAGACAATTAATAATTAATTAATTTATTAATTAATCTCTCTATATATATAAATGATTTGCTGTTCGTTAGACTGGCTAAAACGCGAGAACGGCTGAACGGATTTATCTTATCTTGGTCTTAAATTATTCGTGAAGGTCTAGGGAAGGTTTAAAAGGTGAGAATAATTCGAATAATTGCCGGGAAAATCCTCAAACCGCATTTTTTTTATTTGGAGACTACAATAGTAGTTGGCTTTGGTACGTGATACATTGTTTGACAGCTAATCATTGTTCTCTGCTCAGTTAATTTTATGTGACAAACCAATATTGTGTTTACTGAAAGATTGTGAAAAAAATTGGAAAAAATTTTAATTTGAAATTTCCTCACTTCTCAAATTTTGCGGGAAATTTTCTCACTTTGGTTAATTACAATTTACGATGCCGAGTAGAAGACGGCCTGATTTACGGTGCGAAGAGCTACCTCACGTGCTAACCGCACTGATGACCAGAGACAGACAGATCAAGAAAATAGTCGTATTGCTATGTCAGAAATTCAGAATTACAGAAATGTAACAATTGTTTCCAGATGATATCATTTGGTGCTACACATATTATACAAGACAATTTCGTGCCCACTTTTAAGGTATTATATAAAAATATTCAAATTTGTATTAAAATACATATATAGGAAATAATTAATGGCCAAATTTTGAAAAATCACAGATACTAGGACAATTTTATCACTTACTGGGAACTCTGTTACATATTTTACAAATTTATTTTATGGGCAATTCAGTTGCGGAAATTAATAATCGTTGTGCTCACAATCCAACAGTGAAGAGAATCATTGTCCAACAATTACAAATGTTTCTTCATCAGAATAACAATTTAGTAAACATGATCAAAATAGCATTGGATCGGATGCCATTTGATATCCATAATACTGGAAGACTGGCTGTGAAAAGACTGATGAATAACGTCATTGAGGCGACAATCATAGAAGGAAAATACGAAGGAGAGGATGCCTTGATCCCGCGGATACCGATGATTCCAACGGACATACCATTCGATTTTAAACGCTTAAAATTTCCAGTACGTCTGGATTTTGCGATGACCATAAATAAATCGCAAGGACAATCGTTAGAAGTTTGTGGAATCAACTTGGAGTTTCCCTGCTTCGCGCATGGACAATTAGACGTCGCGTGTTCGCGCGTGGGAAAACCGTGTTCTTTGTTTATTTACGCACCACAAAACAAAACAAAAAATATGGCTTATGAGAAAGCTTTAAATTAATTAACAGACTGTATTTTAACAGTATAGGTCGGTGATTATCAAATTTAAATCTTATAAATAGCCAGTATTTCAGGAAAACTCGGTTTTGTAAGTAAGCAACATGATGTATCAAAAATAATAATAAAATTCATGTTTTACTCTTAACAGGGTACTCTTTAATTTTTGGGATTGAAAATGATTAAAATGATAGCTCCGCAAAACTTAATTTTAGCTATCTTCAGTTCTTACTGTAACAGATAATATTTTTAAGTTTAAAAGAAGATTTTGAACGCAACAAAAATAAAAACAACAGCTGGCAGTACGAAATCTGCCGGGTCAGCTAGTTATAGATAAAAATGAATTGCTGTTCGTTAGTCTCGATAAAATTCGAGAACGGCTGAACGGATTTATCTTATCTTGGTCTTGAATTATTCTTGGAGGTCTAGGGAAGGTTTTAAAGGTGGAAAAATTCGAATATTTGCCGGGAAAATCCTCAATCCTCAAACAGCTTTTTTCTATTTCCTACACAAACGTTTTATAAATAAAATGGATATGTTGAGCCAAGCAGAAAAGGGCGAAGTTGCGTAAAATAAGTTACATATATTATAAATCTGAGTAGCGGCGGCGGGTTATCGGAAGTTCTGGTTTTGTTCACTTCTTCCCCGTTCGCATGCGCTTTGCTGGTATTTGTAGCGCATGCGCTTTGTGGAGCTTTTTTGTGGAGCTGCTGCACATTGCTGCATATTGCTAAATTCATATTGCTAAGCTTTGCCACTTGTAATTTTGTTATTGATTGGCCGCTATTAAAAACTATTAATAGCTCAACATTTTGGTGACCCCGACGTGATTATCATCCCGTTCAATTATCGTGATCAGCATTAAAAGTGCCACTAAAACACCGTTGTTGGTTTTGTTGTCAAAAAGTTGCATTTAATTACACAATTTAATTTAATTACACAATGGAATCTGGTGCTGAAGCTACTGCATCTGCTGCGTCAAGCCGTGAAAGGATGCTGCGGAGACGCGCAGAGGTTCAAGGATGCCTTCTCATCCAGATCATCTTTCAAAAGCTGGACCCTGCCACAAAGGCCAAATGGGAAGACTCTCTGGCAGGAAGCACTGATGATAGCCTGATGATAGCCTTAGCTCCGAATTTGTCAGCGAATCAAGCGGGCCGACGTAGGCCATTTAACAACCCATCCTGCATGCTCCTGAATGCTCCGCCTGCTTCGTGTCCCTGTGCGGCATCCTGGCACCCGCTGTGCCTTCCTGCCCACATTTCTCGCCCTGTCAGTTGAGGTCCGTCGTCTTGCCCTCTGCTTTGTGTGCCTCAAGTCCGATCACTTAGCCCGCGGATGCTCATCCTCCCGCTGCCCAACTTGCAATCGCCGACATCATGCGCTATTGCATCCTTGCTGGTTCCTACATCTGGATCGAATCCGGCCAATGTATCTGGGGTTGCGACCTCTCAGGCTCCTCCTGCTAATGCTCTTGTTGCACAGGATCGCAGCGCTGAAATAGTGTTCTTGCCCACCGCCCACATTCTCGTCCGTGGAAGATCAGGAGCCTTTCTTCCTTGCCGAGCGCTACTTGACTCCGGCTCCCAAGTTCATCTCATCACATCACGGCTGGGCAGTCAACTTCATCTTCATCGGTCCAAATGGTCTGTAGCAGTGACTGGCCTTGGAGACGCTGAGTTTACTACGGATGGAGCATCGTTTGCCTGAAGTCTCGTTTTCCCTTTACATTGAGGCGTCTCACATCGTATTGCGGCGTCTCACATCGTAGAGCGTCAACCTGGCCTGAACTTAGATGTGTCCAATTGGAAAGTTCCCGCCAATGTGGTTCTAACTTCCACAGAACTCAGCGTGTGGATCTGCTGATTGGAGCAAGCCTGTTTTTTTATCTGCTCTCAGTCGGGCAAATCCAGCTAGGAGACGGTCTGCCTCTGTTGCAGAAGACACGTTTTGGATGGGTAGTTTCTGGAGGAGGTTGCACCCCGGGAAACCCCCGCCAATCAATCGGTATTGAGTAAGTCGGTGGCTGGACGATTAGGTGAAGGCATACCATAATGATTAAGTGGTAAATTTGAAATAAGAACACATAAATCCTCGATCAAGACCAATGCTTCATTGTACATCTCTGGTGTATAATCTATATTTTGGCATCGATTTGTTTGTCCAATTCGATGCAAGATGTCTTCTGTCATTTTTATATTTTTCCCACAAAGTTTGTGCTTGCGAGGAATAACATGTCGTCAAAATAATTGCAAACAACTTACGAATGTTATTCGGTGCCGATGTCAATGCAGCATCAGCAAGCGTTAAGGTATGATTTTATGGTACACCTGGCCTTGAATTTTGAATGTAGTTTCAAAATTACGTCCATCGGATGCACGATCGAAAATTTTGGTTGCCCCAAATGACGTCATTTGGAAGCAAGAATTAAATTTGCGTATCTTACGCAAAAATAATTTGGAATCATCTGAATGGCCAGTAAGAAGGGATAATAAAGGCTCCGGCGGAGCGGGTAGAGTTGACAGCACAACTTTGCCTGATGCGCAGCACATGCCGGCTGCTTCATTCCGAAATTTCAATGCCTGACAATATTGACATACTTTATCCATTCCACCGATAGCTATTTTTGAATGCGTTGAGTAGTTAATATCTGGTGCATATTCAAAGGCAAGCCGAACGAATGATGCACGTGTTAATGAGCGGCTGATTGCCTTCGGCAATCTAGTATTCGTACTGTAGCTATGTTTGGTTCTCGTGCCGCTCTTATTCTCGTAATATTCTTTTGCAGACATTCGTCACGGTGTTCTTGAGATTCTTGTGCACGACTTTCTGCAGTCCTGATTCTTTGAGCTGCATTCATGGTTTCGATTTGTTGTGGTAAATTCTGAGCTCTTTCAACACGTTTGCGACGTGAACCTCTGCTGCTCGCGTTGTTGAGGTTCGATTTTTTTGGTGGCATATTCACTGTATTATCTTCCATTTAATTTACACTTCAGTCTAAGTAACATATGACACCAAAAATTTAAAACGGTATTTCGTTCACTATTCACCGAGTCAGCTTTTCGGAGCTGCGAACGCCATCTGTTAGGATCACACGGTATTTCGTTCACTATTCACAGAGTCAGCTTTTCGTCGTTCGTTCAGATCAAAAGGACTGGGACGAACACATCAATCATTTATGTTGCGCTTTACGTTCCTCGGTGCATATCTATCTCTCAAGTTGGATCGAACTGCACATGGTGTGCGAATTTTATTATAATCGGTTAAGTGGTTTAGGAGTCCATTGAGGACAAACATTGTGACACGATATTTATATATATTAAGATAAATATATAAGGTATTAGTGAATGGGGTGACAATTGGTACATATGACAGATAGGCTAAATTAAATGGATACTATATATAATAATTTGGCGCCTAATCGTGCAGGGACCGAGGACATTTTATAAAGAATGCATGACTACGATTACTTGATTTAACGCCCAGAGCGGACGTTGAAGCGAGGATTCTAGTTTGGAGTAGGCCCCGAAAGTGAGTTGTCAGACTCACTGTATTGCCCTATTGTTTCATAGGTTTTTTTTAAGTAGTTAATTTCAGTTTAGCGTTCAGGAACAAGCTAAGAGTCACATTGGATCGGGTGACCACGCGACAACAGTGACTAAACCGATTTTCTTAACTTGGAAATGAGATTTAGTTGAAGATTTTATTGTGGAATCGATGTGGTGATTTAGGATTCTGTATCTAGGAATAGCGCCTTATTTCGAGATAATCGGAATGGTCGACCAGATCAAGTCGACCCATCATACCGGATAATTTCTTGCAGTCTAGCGGTGAAAGCATGGATTATTTGCTTCGATTGAGTGGTATCGGATCAAAGAAGCCATAATTCAGCCGCTAAATCAACATGAACTTTGATGATTTTTACGATCATTGATGATTGATGAATCAACAGTATAAGTTATACTGTAAGCATCAGTCCAAAGCACAGACCCTAAGAAAGAACACTTTTTGTAGTTTTTACAAGCAAAATGTCAGTTACTCACAGTAATTCGAAACTGGCAGCAGCCACCAACGAGGACATGACGGCTTGTGCAATATGTACGATGCCTATAGTAGCAAAGGAGCTTTAAGCAACTACGCGTTGCGTTCACACGTTCCATAATCAATGTATACGAGAATGCTTGATGCAAGCGAGTCAGTGCCCATGACTTTCCTTATCGCGCAACAATTTGTAAGCAGAGTTATCAGCTGCGGAATGCGCAGTCGATGTGGCACCATCCGGCAGTAATAACAATTTGGAAGATTTAGATTTTGGAGGGAAGTTCAGACTTGTCGACAGAAATTAGTTTCGGCGATATTTTTAAACTCAGGTAACAGGCTATTAGCAAATAGAGAAGAATCGATACGTAGCGTTACTGGACTCAGGTGCGTCCATTAGTTACATAGGCGGTACAGCTGCCAAAGAATTAGCAACTCAATCGAAAATGCTCAAGTGTTCAGGCAGGATTATAACAGCTAACGATGCACAGTGCAACGTCACGGGAAGAATCAGAACGGAGATAGCGCACTGGGATCTCAAGGCATAGAATTATTTAGGCATAGATTTTTGGCGAGAGTTTGGATTACTTTATAAAATAATGGAACAAAAGCAGTCAGTATCTGAACTAACGGAATATAAGGAGGAAACAGCGTGTGAAGTAGCTAAAACTCACGCACTGTCGACCAATCAGAAACAGAGGCTAGATTCAGTGAAAAAAATGGTTTAGGGAGAACACATGTCCTGGAGCATAGCATTGATGTTAGAGATGCAAAACCCGTCAAGCAACGACACTGGCCGATCTCACCAGCAAAGAAGGATTTACTGTTCAAAGAAGTAGAGAACATATTGGCATTGGGAATTATAGAGGAATTCAAGAGTCCGTGGAGCAGGAATTGCGTTCTTGTTAGAAAGGGACCCAAGGTTCATCTATGCTTAGATTCCAGAGAAGTAAACAAGCTCACGATCAAGGATGCTGAGATGCGGATGCCGAGATCCAAGAAGGGAAACATAGGATTATTGATCATATTGGATCATAATACGAAGTTTCATTTCTTGCAGCCTTTGCGAAAATTCTCCTCTGAAAGGATTTGCGATTACCTAGAGTCTCAAGTGTTTTATACATTCGGTGTTCCGGAGTCAATCCTAATGGATAAAGAATCTCAATTCAAGTTGGAGTCAAACATATATGTACCGTGATCTACTCACCACAAGCGAACGCAAGGGAACGTGTAAATCGATCTGTATTAGCAACAATCAGGGCATATATAGATACCGATCATACAAACTGGGATTCAAGCATTGATCAGTTCAGTGCCTCTTTGAGAGCAAGTACACATCGAAGTACGGGCTTTTCGCCGTATTTCCTTTGTTTTGGTCAGAACATGATTGTAGACGGACGAGATTATGAGTTAATTAGGAAGTTAAAGGCTTTGACGGACGATGTAGCTTTAAAAACACCGGATTTATTAGCATTAGCTAGGAAAACGGCTAAGGAGAGGATCAGTCAGTGTCATGAAGCAAATGCCAAAGTTTATAACTTACGCAGTCGTGCGGTCAATCTGAAAGAAGGAGACACTGTTTATGACCGTAGTTTCACGCAAAGCAATGCGGCAAAGAAGTTCAGCAGTAAGCTTGCACCAGTATTTGTCAAAGCAAAGTTTACGAAGAAGATAAGTCCGATTTATTATGAATTAGTTAGCGACACGGAGAAACAACTTGGAGTGCACCTTTGGAAGGACATAAAAACATAACGAATAGAAGGCGAAATGCATCATCCGACCCCTTTCAATTAATGCATCCTCGATCGAGCTACGGCTTTATTCACTGCGGTTGTGGGGGTCGAAGCGGTAGAGAGAACCAAGAAATTATTTTGTATCAGTCTTCACCAAGGATAGTCGGAAATGCCGAATCCGAAATGTAGGGTACGGAGCGTAGCGACGAAAAGGGCAATATAATCGTCCCGCTCTGGCACACGGTACGCTCTCTTTCTGGCATACGCATGCGGGAGCGCTGAGAGATAGATGAAAACGGAGATCAGGAATTGTCCCGTTATTGGAAGTTTTGGAGATTTTCACGGTTGCGTAGCAACGAAGTAAGTTAGCTTATTGTCAGGTCGTTCATTTGAATTTGCGAAAGAGAGAGAGCACCAGACGTAAAATAACTGACCTGCCTAAATTGAACGAAGGCAGCAACCATGTGCTAAAGCAGCTTTGTAATTTACAAAATTTCCAACATCTCTAACATCAGTATTGGGAACATCTCTTCCATCAGTTGGGAATATTTAGATTGCTGAAAGGAAAATATTGTGGATAGATACACAATGAGAAAGCAACCTGTGGTGTGATCTCCACCGGCCGGTTAGCCTTCCGCATGTCGCGTAGCGTGTTCGCGCTTCTCATCAATGTGGCAAGTTGCCACTGGCAGAAACAAAGGCAACCGGTAGGAAAGGAAGGAAGTGAGGAAAAAGGTGTGGAAAAAGATCGAGTGTAAGCGGTCGAGTACACGTGGCAACCTAACCTCAACTGATGACGTAACAGAGCCATAAGCAGAGCAGGCTAAAGCAGCAGTTACCACAGCAGCCAAGCTTGGGACTCACTCATCCTTTTGCCGGTGTGGCATTAACTCGTAACCACGTGATCTCGCAGATCAACCGATCCTATTCTTCCACTCCGCACTCCCCCCGCAGCGACCCAAACTCAGCAAAAGACCACGAGAAAAGCAATCACGAACTAGGATGTGAGAAGAATCAATGCGTTGGATCAATTAAAATTAGAATTAAGATTTTGCTAGAGATAGTTATATAGGGTAATTTCTACTTTCATTTAGTTTAAATGTAACTGCACATGCACCAGACAACCGCCACCTGCCTTCACTTGCAACGATAGAAGCAACATTTTTACAGAGATCTGCATCTTTGATGGGCCCAACGAACCTCACCGGAAACGAGCGTAAGTCCGTAAAAAGAAAATTTATGTCTATATGTATAGTATACAATGTATACATATATAAATATATGAGATATTAGTGCATGCGGTGACAATTGGTACATATGACAGATGAGATATTGGTATATATGACAGGCTAAATTAAAGTATTGAATTGTTAAAAATAAAAGATGAATTTGTAGTTTTAATTCTTTTGTTCTTTAATTTTGATTTCCTTAGTTTTCTTTTGAGTTTCCTTATTTTGTTATAGCTCTAAGGCTTATGAAGTGTATTTTGATTTGATTCAGTAAAGATAATGTATATTATAACGGAATAGAAGAGTTAAGCCCCTGGGTCTGGGGCTTATGGTGATGCAGTTTTCAGGAAACTCCGAAATCGTTTGAGTCTGTAGAGTGCATTACTTTAGGGATACCAAATAGATTCACGTCGAGGTATCAAGGCTGGGAGGGTAAAGACCAGGGGAGCGTCCAACATCTCAACCCGTGTCCGTTCGTTTCCAACAGGTCTCAATTCTAATATTTTTCCGATCATTGACGAACAATGAAGTGCACTTAAATAATTATAAGAGTAGAGTGGTGTTATGTAGGAAGCCGAAACCTTCTACGCACCGTGGGTAAAGACGACCCGTCGATCCCAGGGTGAATACCGACAGTAAGCCCCTTCGCAACCAGGTTTTCCGTAACGATGTGGTAAA
Source organism: Drosophila ananassae (assembly GCF_017639315.1). Lineage (NCBI taxonomy): Eukaryota > Metazoa > Arthropoda > Insecta > Diptera > Drosophilidae > Drosophila > Drosophila ananassae. Next base: position 73,274 of record NW_025319122.1, read on the forward strand.
GCGAAAGGGAACAGCAACGTACGAATACTTGCTCTTACTAACTGGATACTACAAGAGTTAATTTAATTTCCTTTTCAAACACAAGAAATTTAATAAAAGAGAAGCGTTGTCAAATAGCCTAACTCAGAAAATAAAAAAAAAGAATGTGTTTGCATTCCAATTTAAATTAGTTGTAAGTTAGCGTTAATTTAGAAATAAATAAAATAAAAAATCATAAATATAAAGCCTTTTCGGACTCGAAAAAAATTCACTGCGTTTAATTTGTTTTTATTTCAATTTATTTACATTTGCAAAAAGGAAAATGTCGGTGTCCTGGAGTTGTCCCCATACTCCCCAGACTTGCACATAATAGAAAACATCTGGGGATGGTTAGCCAACCTAAGTACTATTTTGAGAAAGTTTGTCTGTATTTGCTCCAAAAAGATTTAACAAAAAAATGTATTTGCAATGAAAACCCAAAAAATTAGGAATTTGCCTAATGAGGGTGGATCTGCTGCGAGTCGCAACCGGAACCGCGGAGGAAATTAGAATCGTCACAATTTTTAGGGACAGAATCAAAATAATCCAAATGTAAGTTTATTGATTAATAATATAAAAAAAACCTCTTGACGATGTAAAATACCGGTGACGAGCCTGCATGCGAAAACAAAAATATCTTATATAAATTTTTGTGACGAAAATGTGCTATATAGGTGAACAAAATTGCATTTAAAAAATATTCTTGTTCGGCAATTGCAAGAAAAACAAACTAAATCAGCCAAAAAAACAAACAAAATCAGGCACGCGCCGAATAAGAATATAATTTATATGCAATTTTGTACACCTATATAGCATATTTTCGTCACAAAAATTTATATCAGATATTTTTGGTTTCGCACGCAGGTTCGTCACCGGTATTTTACCTCGTCAAAAGGTTTTTATACCCTTGCAGAAGGTATTATAATTTTGGTCAAAAGTTTGCAAAGCAGTAAAGGAGACATCTCCGACCCTATAAAGTATATATATTCTTGATCAGAATCACCTCCTGAATCGATATAAGCATGTCCGTCTGTCTGTCGGCTTCTACGCAAACTTGTCTCTCAGTTTTAGAGCTATCTAGTTGAAACTTTGCACACATCCTTCTTTTTCTTGCAGGTAGTACATAAGTCGGAACGGCCGAGATCGGTCAACTAAATCCTATAGCTGACACGTAACTGATTGATCGGAAATGCCATAACTTTGGTGTTTTTTAAGTTAGACTGGGACTTTACACATTAAACAAATTAACAGATTAGGTCTCTCATTAGGCCTCTCCTTATGAGAGGTTCACTATATAATAAATTATTACAAAACAAGAAAAGAAAGCTAAATTCGGGCGCAGCCGGAGTTTATATAGCCTTGCAGTTGAGTCGCAGTCCGCAAGGTGGCGACACGCATCTTATATAATTAGATATATAGCGTATCGTATATAGTCGGCCGATCCCTATGAAATTTGGCCTATGAAAATATCCAATTATTTTGCCCAAACTGGAATCCATTGAAACTCTCATCCTTCTAACTTGATAAACAACGAAGTTATGGCATTTCCGATCAATCAGTTATATGGCACCTATAGGTTATAGTCGACTGATCCCGGCCGTTTCGACTTATATACTGCCTGCAAAGGAAATAATTACGTGTGCAAAGTTTCAACTCGATAGCTTTAAAACGGAGAGACTAGTTTGCGTAGAAACATAAAGACAGGCAGACGGACAGACGGACTTGCTCATATCAACTCAGGAGGCGATACTGATCAAGAATATATATACTTTATAGGGTCGGTGATGTCTCCATCACTGCGTTGCACACTTTTGACCAAAATTATAATACCCTCTGCAAGGGTATCAAAAAACAAGAAAGGAAAGCTAACTTCGAGCGAAGCCGAATTTGAATGTTTATTTTGTGTGTGAGATATAAAATAATAAATATTAGAAAAGTATTGGTGGAGTTGAATTGTCTAGTTTTTTATAGCTTTTAATCCATGAGTTGGCCCAAAAACGATGGTGGCTGTAATTTAAGTAAAGCAGGGTTTTATTTTTTGCTTTACATGTTCAATGGGGGCATATGCATATAACGCTTTTTACTCGTAAAATTGTGCATTTGTGAGTCTTCTTATTAAGACATGAGACACTGAAACACAAAGCAGAATTACATCATAATTTGCCATCAAGTAACAAAGTTCGAGGTTAGCCGAGTGGAGAGCGTTGTGGTCCCTTACACGGAGGGCATGAGTTCGAGTCCTAGTTGAGCCAATATTTTACTTTTTAAGCCCTTTTTTTATTTGGATTTTATTTTTAAATAAATAAACTAAAAGCTGAAAAGGTATACTCCATATTTTTTATATGGAGTATATTGGAGTCATTCAGACTCAACATATGTTGTATGGTTAGTGGTAATACTCATTGAGTATAGAACGGAATAAAATTTGTGTATTGTTATAAATGATAGTGATTCATTTTGTTTTATATTTGTTTGAATAAAAGTTCATTTCTAATGAACTATTTTGTAACCCGCTGCCCGGATCCCCGGAACGGACTGATACCGCGGTATTACCGACCGTGGCACCAAAACCATTACAGGTAATACCACCTGTTAGACAAATATTTGTGTCACGGCTAGCCCCCGATACCTCGGAGATTGATATCTCGGCTTATATCAAAGCCAAAACCAAGGCCGTTAATAGAGTGGAAGACATTAGGAAATTTAAATACTCCTACTCGAGGCGCATGTCATCCTTCATGATACGTGTGCCAGTGCCGATGTTTGTGACGATATGTTCGCCTGACTTCTGGCCAGAGGACATATTTGTACAAGAGCATTAGCTGAGTAAGGTAAGAAAAAAAATTCGAAGCCTGCTGGAGTCAAGCTCCCAACATCTGTCCAATCCGACTCTTCAAAAAACTAAAATCTTCTATCAATCTTACCTATCAGAACTGTCGGGGCCTACGTTGCAAGCTCCGTAGACTTTATTCTGATAGTCTTTCCTTTGCTTCCCATGGCAGCTATAGGATATAGTCGACCGAACCCGTCCATTTCGACTTATATACTACCTGCAAAAAAAAGATGGATATGTGCAAAGTTTCAACTCGAGAGCACAAAAACTGAGAGACTAGTTTGCGTAAAAACCGACAGACAGACGGACGGACAGACAGAAGGACAGACGGATATGCTTATATCGAGTCAGGAGGTGATCCGGATCAAGAATATGTATATATTATAGTGTATACTTTATAGGGTCGGAGATGTCTCCTTCACTGCGTTGCACACTTTTGACCAAAATTATAAGGGTAAGGGTATAATTATATTCAAATATTAAAATGAAATGCTCGCCTTAGTAAAATTTGTTTAGGTGTAGCTCAATTAAAACGGCCTTTAAGTTCTATACGTGATTGGCTAATAGGAAATGCTTCGATTCAGCAGTGGTTCCAGCAAGCAGAGTTCGCAGTGGCTCTGGTGGTGTTTCAAGTTGACGTAATTTGATTTTCCCGCCAGAACAACACATTTCTTTCATTTCATTAAACTTCAGAGCCTGGCAGCAAGTGCGGACATGGCTCATCTGGCCAATGACGACATGGCGACTGGAGCTATAATCAACAGCTGGATCATATCGAAATGCAGGAAATTGCTGATTTCGATCTACTGTTATCTGTGCATGGAATTCAACAGACCTTGCCCTATCGTGTTCATGTCTTTGGAAGCGAATTAAATCTATTGCTGTTGATTTTCAAGCCTGACTCCACGCCTTTCTGCTGCTTCCATGATAACGTCAATTACATGGCTGTCATTTGCGTTTTGTTATTCCAAGCCTGATTCTTTTTTGTTGTACCACGTTTTATAGTGACTGACGTTTCATGTCAAGTCACACGGGAACGCTGTCGAACGGGTTAAAAAGTATCCTATGTCCGTCTCCTGGCTCTAAGCTACCTCCCTACCAATTTTCAGCCAAATCTGTTCTGCCGTTCTTGAGTTATTAGTGGTGTAACTAAAACGACTTTTTTTATATATATATATTACATGAAATTATGTTTTCATTACAAAATTTTAGTAATATCAACTAATTAATTAATAGAAAGTTGCTGTACATGTCTTATTAGACCAATGGATTAGAAAGAAAAGATATGTTGCGATAAGGCAGGGTTGTTCAAAGTTTAATTTCGCACAATATTTGGTGCAAAAGCTATAATAGTTCTGCACGGAACTATAACTATATATTTTTATAAATTGCAAAAAATGCACGATTGTAAAAAAAAATTTTAAATTTTAGATTTTATAATATTGATTAAAATTTTGCAAGAAACTGAAAGAGTAATTTCTGATTTTATCAAGTATATTCTTGATTCATTTTTTTTTTCAAATGTGTGCAATGAAGTAAACGACACACCTCCAATCCTACAAAGTATATATAACAAATACTACATAAAAACGAACACCCTAAAACATTTATATTTAAAAAAGCTTTTATACCCTTGCCCTTAAAATTTTGGTCAAAAGTGTGCAACGCAATGAAGGAGGCGTCTCTGACCCTGGAAACTCTGTTTCCATTCGAAGTTAGGTTTCCTTTCTTGTTTACCATACAAAAATTTTCTATGGTTCATCAATAGCACTAGACATAGTTCACAAAGATCACAAAGATCAGCATTGCTGATGGACCATATATGACTGAGTATATATTGTATACTCACCAGAAATCCTCTAATGAAGCATCAAAACCGGATGCAGGAAATGGACCCGAAAAACAAAACAATACACCCCCGGCTAATCAGAATCAACCGAATCAAAATGAAAACCAAGGGCAAGGCCAAGGCCAGGGGCAGCAAGGTCAAGGACAAGGTTTGGAAGGTCCTGGAGTAGGTGGTGCTGGTAAAAACGATAGCGGCAGAGGCGGTGGCGGCGGCTCCAACCAAGGTGGTGGCGGAGGAGGTGGTGGTGGAAACCAACAACATATTTAACAGCAGCGGCGTGAAAACAGAAACCGTGGCCAAAGTTCAGGTGGCCCTGGTGGCCCCAATGACACTATGGAAGAACGGGACGGAGGTGGCAGTGGTTCCCGTGGCGGAGAAGACATCTTTATAACTCAAATATTGAGAAGCACTGGACCTACCTTGGACCAATTCTTACTCGCAAAATAAGATGCGTTTGGAGCGAAACAGACACACCATTGCTGTCCCTTTCTCATTGAACCGTCAAGAGGGCGTTGGGCTTTCTCGGCGTTTATATGGTAGTCAACCTTAATTATCGATTGACTCGTACCGGTAGTCTCTAACTTCTCCTCTTCCATTTTAAGCACGCGATTAATATCACCCAGCTTACTCTTGTAGATATCATGCAACTGCTTCCATCGCGATCCTTACTTATGCTCTATCGAGTTGATATCTCCAAATCTGAAACCAATGCTACGTTCATTGCTGAACTCTGGCATCTCCTTGTTCAACGCCTTCTCCTTAAACCCGTCATTATCGCCATTAACCTCCATCGGTTCTACCAGGTTGGGTTGAAGTGACCTAGTCAAAAAGAAATATTTCTCGTTGCACAAACGAAGACAAGCACTAGCCGATGACTTATTAGCAAAACCCAACAATGCGGTCACCGAGATGCTTTCCGCGGTCATCGTCTGTGATGCTAGCCCGCTCGATAGGCTCAAAAATCTCGAATGACTTGTAAAGCAGTTCGTTGGACACAAATGGAGTAAGGTTTCTTACTCGCAAAATAGTAGCGTTGGGAGCGAAACAGAGACACAATTACCGTCCCTTCCTCAATGAGCAGGGCCCCAATGACACCATGGAAGAACGGTACGGAGGTGGCAGTCGTTCCCGTGGCGGATAAGACTTCTTTATAACTCAAAGATTTAGAAGCATTGCTGGACCTATCTTGGACCAATTCTTACTCGCAAAATAAGTAGCGTTGGGAGCGAAACAGGCACACAATTGCTGTCCCTTCCTCATTGAACCGTCAAGAGTGCGTTGGACTTTCTCGACGTTTATATGGTAGTCAACCTTAGAAGACTCCTACCGGTAATCTTACAGGAGATGTCAGTGACATCTCCGGTAATCTTACGGGAGATGTCAGTTCGAGATTTTTGAGGCTATCGAGCGGGCTAGCATCACAGTCGATGACCGCGAAAAGCATCTCGGTGACCGCATTGTTGGGTTTTCCTAATAAGTCATCGGCTAGTGCTTGTCTTCGTTTGTGCAACGAGAAATGTTTCTTTTTGACTAGGTCACTTCGACCCTGTCTGGTAGAACCGATGGAGGTTAATGACGATAATGCAGGGTTTAAGGAGAAGGCGTTGAACGAGGAGATGCCAGAGTTCAGCAATGAACGTAGCATTGGTCTCAGATTTGCAGATATCAACTCGGTAGAGCATAAGTACGGATCGCGGTGGAAGCAGTTACATGATAACAAAAAGAGTAAGCTGGGTGATCTTAATCGCGTGCTTAATATGGAAGAGGAGAAGTTAGAGATTGAAATGGAAACAGAGCTCCTGCAACAAGGTTAGTATATAACTATAAAATATAGGATTAGCTTTATAATTTCTACACCTTTACCCTGGTCATTTTGTCCAGATGTTAATGTAGCAATATCACACATACCCTATAAAGTATATATACTCTTCATTAGTAAGGAAAAAATCAATATGTAGAATCTCCGTCTGCACTCGCTCAGTTTCAAATCTACAGAGTTTTCTCTGTTTGCACTGTACTTTTTATTTCAAAATACTTTCTAAAATAATAATACCAAATATTTTTGAACTATTAATTGAACTGAAAAAAAAATTTAGTTTTTATAAATTTGAAGTGACTATGTTAAAAATATATACTAGTGTATATACACAATAGACATCTGCATGAGTGGCAAAAAACCCACATTCAAATGCACAATGCTAAAAATGAGTTGAATGAATTTGAGAGCAAAGCCAACATGATGTGAAAGGGTTGGGTTTCTTACGCTTACTCATTTGCACAATCACTTGATAAAAGGAAACGAATTGAGTGAATTGAGAACGTTGAAAACACAGATGTTTCATTTGAATGATTCGAGTTGTAAATGTAAATAAAAGGAAATAAAAACAAATTAAATGCAGGGAATTTTCTTCGAGTCCGAAAGGCTTTATATATATGGTTTTTTCTTTTATTTATTTTTAAATTAACGATAACTTATAACTAATTTAAATTGGAATGCAAAGACATTATTTTGTTGATATTTTCTGAGTTAGAAAAAAAACAGGCTCGTCTGCTTCTTTCATAAATTGGTTGACCATATTTCCGTCTTTTTGCTGCAGCTCTCAGAAAGAAATTTACCCGAATCATAAGAAACAACTCGAAAGATTCGGATATACATGACATTGACAAATTTCTCATTTCACTTTTCGTTTCGTTCATTCTCTGTCATTTCGTTTAACGTCTAAAATTACGAGAGGAACACAAGCTTACACTCATACAGTGTCATTTAATTTCCATAATTCCACTCAATTCATTCTATTCGATTCGAATGTACTCTGTTAGACGTATGTTATGAATGTAATCATGCAGATGTCTAATACACAATATGTATTACATGTACACGTACATGTATATTATATGTATAATATGTATTACATATTTAATTATTGTAAAATTTCCTTTTTATACCCTTGCAGAGGGTATTATAATTTTGGTCAAAAGTGTGCAACGCAGTGAAGGAGACATCTCCGACCCTATAAAGTATATATATTCTTGATCAGGATCACCTCCTGAGTCGATATGAGCATGTCCGTCTGTCCGTCTGTCCGTTTCTACGCAAACTAGTCTCTCAGTTTTAAAGCTATCGAGTTGAAACTTTGCACACATCCTTCTTTCCTTTGCAGGCAGTATATAAGTCGGAACGGCCGGGATCGGTCGACTATATCCTATAGCTGCCATATAACTGATTGATCGGAAATGCCATAACTTCGTTGTTTTTTAAGATAGAGGATTGGGACGTTCCACACATGTTATATTTGACCAAAATATCTTGTGTACAAAATTTCATAAGGATCGGCCGACTATATCTTATAGCTGTCATAGAACGATCGGAATTGGCATATCTTTGGTGTTTTTTAAGTTAGAAAGATGGGATTTGGTACAGATTCTATTTTGGGGAAAACAATCTGATCTGCCAATTTTCATAAGGATCGGCCGACTATAAACGATCCGCTATATATCTAATAAAATAAGATGGGTGGCGCCACCTAGCGGACTGCGACTGAACTGCAAGGGTATATAAACTTCGGCTCCGCCCGAAGTTAGCTTTCCTTTCTTGTTTTTCTTTTAAATTTTAATGAATGCAACTTAAACAGACTAAATTGATTGATAAATTTGATTAAATTAAAATTTTTTATATTTTGCAGAAGACGTAAGAAGACGGAGTAGGAAACGCGTGAGAACGGAGCTGTGGACATGCGCAAACAATTTGAAACCACCCTTTGGATAAATTTATTTGAAACGCTATCAAATGACTAAAAAATTTATGAAAATAATTATATTATAATTATAATTAATATTTTTTATATAATTATAATAAATATAATGTTTTACCACCTGTTGAGCTTTGTAACGTCGGCGATAGTTCGGCTGGGGTGACAACCCGAGGCGGTGGGAAGTGGCCTACGTGGCAGCCCGATCGCATAGTAGGACCATAATTAGCTATTCCACAGGGGGTTCTGACGATCTGGCAACAAACTTAAAGCGTAGGTTAGAAAAACCGCGTGGGAGCAGCTTTCTTTAGCGTTTTAACCACAGATATCGAGAAGTTCAAAAAAGTGCTAGAGCGAAGGTTTACCTTCTGAGGGATCATCTCATTTAAGAAGCTGACGTGGGACCAGCATCAATCAAAAGGCCACAAGCGGCCGTTTGCCGGCCTACGCGGATTTAAGTTGAGGCAGGCCGCGGATCGCAGAAGCGAGGTAAGTCATGAGGTTAGGTCATGGTCGTGTGAGCCTGACGTAGTTGTTTTTGATTCATTAGGTCAAGGGTCTTGGCGTACAAGTTAGATGGCAGCGAGGCGTGATTTGAGCGGCGCGCGCAGAGGAAGCAGAGAATTGTGGCGCTCAGCCAGAAGAAGCAGAGTGAATCTTTGAAACGTAGTGAGTCTCAAAAGCGGAGCGAATCTCGCCATTCGGCCGCCTGTGCGGCATGGCAGAAAGAGGACGTCAAGGTGTTTCCAACATTTTTTGTAGAAAAGTGATTTGATGGTGAAACTTTCATAAGGATCAACTATATACTGTTGGAATTATAAATTTATACATGAGTGTACAACGCACTATGTGGATGGTTATGTACTGAACTGTAAACTAATTGTCGCTTACTTATGTTTCTAAGTTCGTCTGCCTGCGTGCAGTCTATTATATTTTATTGAAGTCAGTCGCTAATGAAGCTCAGAAACGAATAAATCTAATAGGTTATGGGCCCAGAGTGCGTATAAACTGCGTGTAACCTAAAATTTCTGAACATTCCGAAAAGTGACTCGAATTTGCAAAAATGAGTGTATCGTGGCAAATTGAAAAATTAAATGAAAGTAACTATGGTGTATGGTGCATGACCATGGAGAGTTTCCTGATAGCGTCAGACCTCTGGGATGTGGTCAGTGGTGATCTGGTTAAACCAGAAGACGGTGCCGATTTAGTTAAATGGATTAAAACTGATAAAAAGGCTCGAGCATACATAGTAATGAACATGACGGGGGCGCAAATGACACAAGTGAAAAAGTGTATGACCTCCCGCGAAATGTGGACTAAACTAAAAGAGTTGCATATGCCGGATGGCCCTGTCCAACAATTTCAACTTTATAGAAGATTGTTAGGGCTAAAATTGCAACAAGGCGGGAGTGTGTTACAATTCGTCAACGAATTTGTTGAGATAATTGGAATTGGATATTTGTGAATTGGATATTGTGCTATCTGATCCAGTGAAAGTAATAATGATTCTATCGAGTTTGCCCAAATCATTCGAACTTTTCGTTGTTGCTATGCAGACGCGTGATAAACTGCCTTCGTTTGAACAAGTGAAGTCGAAGCTTCTAGAAGAAGGTGAACGGCATACAGGAATCGAGGTGTATGAAGAAGCCGTTGAAAAAACTGCATATTCAGCGGGCACCGTAAATGAGAAAACCAGAGATAACACAAAGAACAGAAAAAATTTCGGGCGCCAATCGAATGCGAGAAAGCCGTTAGAGTGTTGGTCGTGCGGGCAATACGGCCACAAAGCTGCAAACTGCAAAAAACGAAATGACTCTAAGAAAGAAACGGAGAATGGGAGAAGTGAGAAATCATACTCCAGCGTTTGTCTAAGTGAGCAGCCGAACGAAATTAGTCGAAAGATGTGGTGTTTGGACAGTGGGGCCACAGCTCATTTATGTTGTGAAAAATCGCGGTTTACTAACTTTAAAGAACATAAAGAGCGTATACTCTTAGCTGACAATAAATTTGTTGAGTCAGAAGGCCGTGGCAGTGTACGTGTAATCTGGAAAAATTGCGGTATTACATTAATGGATGTGCTGTACGTGAAACACCTGCAGTGTAATTTTATGTCGGTGTCAAAAGCGATTGACAATGGACTTAATGTTACCAAAATTTAAATGTCCAAATCTACTGTGCCATAATTGTGGTGTCGTCACCCGCGTAATATTAAAACACTTATTATTTTCGCTTTCAAATATAAACAAACCGTTTTGTCTCTTGGCAGTCAATATAACCGTGCCGTCGTTCTCCAAAAATGGTTAAGGAACATATGGTGAACGGCCTAAAGTCGAACTTTGAGAACCATGATGTGTGTGAAATATGTGCGAAATGCAAAATCAGCGGAAAGAAATTTCCAAAGGCCAGTGAGAGCCGCGCAAAAGACATTCTTGGTTTGGTGCACACAGACATATGTGGTCCGGTTAATCAAGCATCTATTGGAGGTGCACGATATTTTGCAACATTTATTGATGATAAATCTAGATATGTGTTTGTATACTTCTTAAAATCACGGGATGAGATTTTAGAAAAATTTAAAGAATTTAAGACACTTGCTGAGAATCAAACCGGTAAAAGGTTGAAAGTCTTGAGAAGCGATAACGGCCGAGAGTACTAGAGTAGGGCATTCGAGCAGTTTTTGATTGACAATGGAATTGAGAGACAATTATCAGTGCCATACACACCGCAACAGAATGGTGTAGCTGAGCGCGCAAACAGAACCTTGGTTGAAATGGCGCGTAGTATGGTGGTACAGGCTGGACTCAATGAAAGTTTCGGGGCAGAAGCTATCAAGACTGCATCCTACTTGAGAAAGCGCGCAGAGACGTCAAATTTACATGGTATACCCCTTTTGAAGTATGGACTGGCAGAAAACCTTGCGTAGGGCACTTGCGAGTTTTCGGTGCGAAGACCATTGTTCTTAACAAGATGCGAAAGAGGAAATTTTCTCCAAAGGGTGAAGAGCATATTTTGGTAGGATATGCAGAATTGTCAAAGGCATACCGCTTATATAATTTTGAGAAAAGAAGAGTCATCACAGCCCGTGACGTAATTTTTATTGAAGACGATTTTACCAAAAAGGATTTGGCTAAGGTGTCTGAATATCAGATCGTTGAACTCCAATGTGAAACTCCAGTTGATGAGTGTTTGCAAGTAGAACCTGAGGTGAGTTCTAGCATTTTATCGTCTGCGGAACAGCAACCTCAAGATGTTGAGGCTAGAAGAGGACCAGGACGACCAAAGATGATACTCACTGGGCTACCTGGACGCCCGAAGAAGCAATATACCATGCTAAATATCCTGACAACTGAGGATGTCTCAGTACCGAGTAGTTACAGCATGGCACTAAGCTCAAAGCATGGAGACAAATGGAAGGCATCGATTCAGAAGGAGATGAATAGTTTGAAAGCCAATGGTACGTGGTCATTAGTTGACTTACCCGAAGGCCAGAAGACCATTGGATGCAAATGGGTATTTGCAGTTAAACGAGACAAGTTTGGCAACGTCGAGACGTTTAAATCACGACTGGTTGCTAAAGGGTGCGCACAGCGCCTAGGTATTAATTATTTCGAAACTTTTTCTCCAGTTGCTAGATATTCAACAATTAGACTTGTCATCGCCCTGGCCGTGGAATATAAAATGTTTCTGCATCAGATGGACGTGTCGTCAGCATACCTCAACAGTTACTTGCAAGACGAGGTATATATGCGGCAGCCTGAAGGCTTTGTTGACAAACAGTTTCCAAAACGGGTCCTGAAGCTTCAAAAATCGTTGTACGGCCTTAAGCAGAGTGGGCGAAAATGGAATGAGCAGCTCAATGCCGTTCTATTGAAGATTGGTTTTACTCCGTGTCCGAGTGAGCCATGTTTGTACATACGCAATACTCAAGGCATCATGGGAATTGTAGTTGTGTACGTTGACGACTTCATCATATCCAGTTCGAGCAAAGATGACCTGAATGAGATCAAGGTGCTAATCTCACAGTCGTTTGATGTGGTCGAAAATGGCACATTGAAACATTTCCTGGGTATGGAAATTGAGCGAGAGGGTGACACTGGTGGAGTAAGGATTGGTCACAAACAATATATTGAGACACTTCTTAGTGAGTATAAAATGCAAGACTGTAAGCCTAATAGTATACCCCTAGAAGTTGGTCATCAAATCAAATGTGACAATGAAGGATGCAGCCAAGTGGACCAAGTCAAGTACCAATCCCTTATTGGATCGCTTATGTATCTGGCAATGACTACCCGGCCAGATATCCTACACTCTACAGTAAAACTTGCTCAGCGAAATGCAAGTCCGCATGGGGAGCACGAGGCAGCTGCTAAGCGTATACTGAGATACCTGAGAGGCACATCGGAGCTACAACTTTGTTTCAAACGCACAGGTCGAGATATCCATTGTTACGTGGATGCTGATTGGGCAGGCGACTCGACAGATCGGAAGTCGTACACTGGATGGGCGTTCTTTGCTGCAGGCGCTGCTTTCAGTTGGGAATCGAAGAAGCAGAGCGTAGTGGCACTAAGCAGCACCGAAGCAGAATATATTGCGTTGTCTGGCGCTGCTAAAGAGGCAATGTACATCAAGAAGCTGATTACCGAAATGGGGTTTGGTGGCATTAAAACGTTACAGGTCTTTAGCGACAACCAAAGTGCACAATGTTTAGCCAAAAATCCAAAATTCCATGCGAGAAGCAAACACATTGATATTAAGTATCATCATGTCAGGGATATGTATAAAAGTAAAATTATAAATATTGAATATGTATCTACTGAGAATATGATTGCTGATGTATTAACAAAGAATTTGAATAGAGTAAAACATGAGAAATGTATTAGTCTACTAGGACTTTTGTAATGAAGACATAATGCGTTGAGAAGTAGTGTTGGAATTATAAATTTATACATGAGTGTACAACGCACTATGTGGATGGTTATGTACTTAACTGTAAACTAATTGTCGCTTACTTATGTTTCTAAGTTCGTCTGCCTGCGTGCAGTCTATTATATTTTATTGAAGTCAGTCGCTAATGAAGCTCAGAAACGAATAAATCTAATATATACGATCCGATATATATATAATAATATTAGCTGCTATCGAAATGCAAGGGTATATCAACTTCGGCTCCGCCGGCTCCGCGGTCCCGGCAATGATATGGCTTTTGATTTTTGTTGAGCTAATAATATTTTTAATAGCGGCCAAATAAATAAACGATTCCCATAGCTTGCAAATAACTGTTAACCGTTTTTTTGCTTACGCTCTGTTTGCGAGAGCAACCGAAACAAAGCATGCCGTTTCGGTTCCTCTCTGAGCAGTAGGCTTTGTTTTGTTTTGTTTCGGTTTTCTGTTGAACGAATTACAATGAACAAATCATGAAACTCTCATCTACCGAACATCGCTCAATGAGAGATTTGTGTGACACTCGCACAGAGAGACTCAGTAAAAGACCGATTGACTGAAAAAGTCAGCGCAAAAAGTCTTTTCAATAATTTGTTTTCGTTTTGCTGCACAGTGGCACATGGCGAATTTTGACGAAAAAACTTATTAAAATTTTAAACGTGAATTTTCCAATTTCAAACTAATATATTGATTATTTTAATTAAAAAATGAATATTTTCCTTTAAAATTCATTTATTTTGAGTTAAGCTTAACAACTAAACTTTGGACAACTTTGCTGTCCATTTTGTTAAATATAAAAAATTGATGCACTTTTTTATTAAGTTCTCGTCCCATTTTCAATAAATTTGATGAATCACGGTTTACACGAGAGATTTACAAAGCAAATTGACAAGTTGAGCCCACTAAACTTCACATACACACATACATGCACAAAAGACTTTTTGAATTGTCGAACGCAAGCAAACGGTCCTAGAATGAGCAGACCAAACGAAAACAGAAAAAAGTGTGCTTTGACTGAGCGCGAGCGAAATTTGTATACGAGCAACTCAATCGGTTGCTCTCAGACTTTTTGCTCAAAGTCTCAGTGACAAACACTTATTTTGAGACCGCTCGAATCGGTTTACAGTTATTTGCAAGCTATGCAGTAAAGCATTTAACTCTGTTAACCATTCGCTTCTTATAATTAAACTCAGTCTTTTGGGATTCCCAACCGATCTTCTTATTTGGATTTCGAGCTACTTTTCTGGGAGAACCCAACGTGTTTCTCGCTTTTAGTCCGCGCAACATCTGGGGTGCCCCATGGACGCCATCTTGGACCCCTACTTTTTACACTGTTTATTAACGACTTGCCTCTCGCCTTAAGAAATTCACTTGTACTTATGTACGCTGATGACGTTAAGCTGGTCCTTCAGTATGAATTCACTAGTGCCCAGTCTAGACTTCAATCCTATTTGGATAAACTTCAAAATTGGTGTTTTGCAAATAACTTAAAGGATCGAAATGTAAACTCATGTCTTTTTACCGATCTAGTCCTCACCAGGCTATGTCCTTTCTCTATGGGAAGGCGTTAGAACGATTAACTCAAGTTAACGATCTATGTGTCCTATTAGATTTGAGACTTAAATTTACCGACCATATATCTACAATGCAGCTATGGGTCAATAAAGTTATGAGTGTGCTTGGTATTATAAAAAAATGTTCAAAAAAATTTAATGACCCGTACATAACTAAAACGTTATATTCATCATTGGTCGGTCCGATTCTTGAGTATGGATCGTGATTCTGGAGTCCTCAGTACGGAGTACACCAATATCACATTGAATCTGTACAAAAAAACTTTCGCTCTTAGTGGACTTAATTGGGATGAAAATCTTTACCTTCCCTCTTATCGTACTTTTACTAAACACTTTAGTCTTTTACTAAACAACTTACCATCATTAACAAACCGTTAACCCTTAATCTTATTTATGGAAATGTAGACAGCCAGCACTTACTAACACACGTTAATTTTAACGTTCCTAATTTTAACTCCTCAGCCATTGTAGTTCGACATATGGCCAACATGATCCACTCAGGGCATTATGTTCGGACTACAATGGTCTCTAACACATCTTGTCACTTTGCTCCACTAACAATCTTAAATCGCTCATATTAATCGCCTTAACTGTGCAACACTCTTCCTCGTGATAACTTTCTCCTACTCCTCGCTTAATCTGTCTCGGATCTATTCCCGCGATTCGAGCCGTACGATCACGGTGGACACAAACCCATTGATAGGTCGGGTCGAGAAGGTTCAGCGGTTGCGGTCCTGCCTCGTGAGTCTGCCTCGTCAGTCTGCCTTGGAGACTGTTTGATCGTCTCACGGACAAAAATTATGACGTCGCATTATAGTTGCTAGGCAGCAGAACGAAGCACAATGAACCAGATTGCTAGCTGCAAATTAAATTTCCTCCGAAGTTTATTTTTAAAAAAATAATTTTTATTTTATTTCTTATATTTTAACAAACTTTCACTTATATCGACTTTTAATGTTAAACCCACTTTTCACTCCACGATTATATTTTA
This sequence comes from Drosophila ananassae, assembly GCF_017639315.1. Taxonomy (NCBI): domain Eukaryota; kingdom Metazoa; phylum Arthropoda; class Insecta; order Diptera; family Drosophilidae; genus Drosophila; species Drosophila ananassae. The sequence goes on from NW_025319122.1 coordinate 89,229, forward strand.
TTTGAGCTTAGTGCGATCCCGATTCAAGACTCAATCAAGACAAGACTGACTTTGCTGATCTTATCGGTTTACCATCAAACCTCGGCTTAAGAGAGAAACCTCAAAAAGGGCTATTTGTAAATCTAAACCATTGTCCAAAGAGACATTAAGAGAACGGACAATTGGCTGATGCAATAGTTGACTCATTGGTGAAAACTGATAAGATCGGAAGATATATCAAATTCGGACTGTCGGCGGCGAGCCGGTTCTCTTGTTTATTAGTCTGGCTCAGACCGTGGAAAAGTTTCAGAAATATGATTACAGTTAGAGCTGGATGTTTAGTCTGGGATAATTGCTTGGTGTCAGACACTAATGAGGGGAAGATTGACAAACAGGATATGACTCATCCAGCAGAGGCTTCTGCGATTTAAAATTATGTTTATATATTGTATTAGATTAGTTAAGCTAGGGGTTGGATAACATTGGATTTGACGACGAAATCACATGCACCAAACTTTGCGGTGGGACGACGCAGTCATTTTCATCCAGGTAACTCTTCATTTGTGATCACAAACTCTGTGATGGCCATTCTCACGTGATAAACTCCTGCCCAAGGTTTTTAAGCTTGAAGCCTAAGGTCAATTAGCGCCTAGCGACGCTGTTTTTCGTTCAGCGCGCGCCGCCGTCAATTCTCTTGTCGCTAAGGATAGTTTTGGTGATGTGGTGTTGCTAGCCACTGCCAATATTCTGGTTACGAACCGCTCCGGAGTTCTACTGCCCTGACGAGCGCTGCTCGATTCTGGCTCGCAGGTGCATCTAGTCACTTGAACGCTGACGGACCAGTTGCAGCTGCGGAAGATAAGTTCTCCGGTGATTGTATCCGGTATAGGTTACGCAGGGTTCTCTACAGTTGGATTTTCTGTGCAAGTCAGTTTGCAATCCCAAAGCTCTACCTACTCCGCACAATTAACTGCGATCATAGCCTCCAACATCACTGACTTTCAGCCACATTTGGACATTGGACGTCAGCTCTTGGAAAATTCCCGCCAATGTAAAGCTAGCGGATCTTGATTTTCACCATCCTTAGCCAGTTGATTTGCTAATTGAAGCTGGATTATTTTACGAGCTGCTTTGTTTGGGGCAAATTCATCTGCCTCCTGGTTTGCATTCAATCAAAAAAACTCGGCTCGGTTGGATTGTTTGGGGAGGCGGACGCCTACGCGCCGGGTACTCATATGGGAAGACGTGGAGTTGTATATTATGTGGTGGGTGATCTCACGTAGAGGTTGCATATTATGGAAAGCTAAATCACATTTTTCACAGTGTAATCTATTTATACACATTTTTTTATTTTCTCCGAGGTTTGTGAGGTACAGGTCCAAGTCGAAGCTTAAGAATGGAGCATGTAACAATGTTTTCGGACTTGGGGTTCTAAGCCTGAACTCTGGGAATACTTGGATTTTTACGGTTTCTGGTTTGATTGCGCTTTTGGGATCCATGTATTCAGGTGTCTAGTCGATATTTGAATAAAATATTATCTATTTCGTGATGATTGGATTTAATCTGGTTATTTTTGTACAGGTGTCACAAAGGTGAGAAGACCTTATTCCTTGTCTATTAAATTGAGTTCTATCTAAGCTATTGAACTTCCTATTTCTCCATTTTTCCACTTGCCTGCTCGTCCCAAAGGAAAATCAATTAAAAATTCATTAAATTTGATTTCGAAGGTAAATAATTTTAGAGCACCTTATACATAATTTGTGCCGACCAAGATAAACCAAACGGATTGTCTGCCCCAAAAATGTAAACTTATATGTTCTTTTTATACCAGTAGCCCGTTTCCATGCCAACCGAAAAAAGCATCAGAGTAACCTTAGGATTTATGTTTTCTGTCTTAGTAGGCCGTTCCTTTTAGAAAGTCTGTAGACCTCTTTGAAAATATTTCCAGAGCTCAGTCTGCCTCTGGCCGACCTCGTGTGAACATATATTTTTATTTCACACAAAAAACATTTTATTTTCTATTTCAATTTTTTATATTAATTATTTTACTTTATTTAATTCATCAAGATAAGCAATCACATCCAGATATTCCGTTCAGTTCTTCCGAAATATTTCGTATTTTTATTGGCTCTGAATTGGGTAATCTAATGGGCTCCGAGGTTTCCTCGCTCTTGTCATAATCTGAGCAGTTACGACTCTGACATCCTTCTTACCTCATTTTATTTTTTATTTATTTTTTATATTAAGGCTTAGTTTTACGAACCAATCGTTAATCCACTCTAGGATTCAAAATTGCTTAGCAAAAAAACACAAAAAAGGCGGGGAATATATTTTGGGTACTTCTAAAATAAATCATATTTTCTTAAATTTATTTCCTTTAATTATTTTAATGTTAAATCGCTGAACATCCAATTATTCCCCTTGAGATCTTCAGAGATATTTTTATTTTACAATAACTACGTGCCATGTCTTTCGATTTTCAGCAGATACGATTCTGTCATCACATTTTGATTATCTGGTATATAAATTATCTAGCAATCGCCCTAGGAGTAAGATACCTGGCCGATCTGCCTCGTTTTCTTTTTTTTTATATTTCCAAAATAATCAAAACATTTATTATTTTATTTAGTTTCCTTATTTTTTGTTTATTTTTATTTTTTCTCCAAGTTGGTCCTTAACTGATCGCCAAAAGTATGATGGTTGGGACCCTCCTTATTTTAAAATACTACTTTAAAAACTTTAAATAGCTAATGCCTGTAAAGCATAGCTTGCAAATAACTGTTAACCGTTTTTTTGCTTACTCTCTGTTTGCGAGAGCAACCGAAACAAAGCATGCCGTTTCGGTTCCTCTCTGAGCAGCAGGCTTTGTTTTGTTTTGTTTCGGTTTTCTGTTGAACGAATTACAATGAGCAAATCATGAAACTCTCATCTACCGAACATCGCTCAATGAGAGATTTGAGTTTCACTCGCACTGAGAGATTCAGTAAAAGACAGATTAAAAGACAATAATTTGTTTTCGTTTCGTTGCACAGTGGTACATGGTACATGAAATTTGACGAAAAAACTTATTAAAATTTTAAAAGTGAATTTTCCAATTTCAAACTAATATATTGATTATTTTAATTAAAAAATGAATATTTTCCTTTAAAATTCATTTATTTTGAGTTAAGCTTAACAACTAAACTTTGGACAACTTTGCTGTCCATTTTGTTAAATATAAAAAATTGATTCACTTTTTTATTAAGTTCTCGTCCCACTTTCAATAAATTTGATGAATCACGGTTTACACGAGAGATTTACAAAGCAAATTGACAAGTTGAGCCCACTAAACTTCACATACACACATACATGCACAAAAGACTTTTTGAATCGTCGAACGCAAGTAAACGGTCCTAGAATGAGCAGACCAAACGAAAACAGAAAAAAGTGTGCTTTGACTGAGCGCGAGCAAAATTTGTATACGAGCAACTCAATCGGTTGCTCTCAGACTTTTTGCTCAAAGTCTCAGTGACAAACACTTATTTTGAGACCGCTCGAATCGGTTAACAGTTATTTGCAAGGTATGACGATTCCACAATTCAATTTCAATTAAATGTTAATGCTTTTATTCGAGGATTCAATCTAACCAAACTCGCAGCCGCTCAAATCAGTGCGAAAAATACAAGTAAATCAAAGCTTAGCAATAGAGACTCAGAACAATGCATTTGTTTATCATTTCGCTGGCAAGAGGCAAGGCGGGGAACGCACACAAATGCAAGATGAGCTAGCAGCAGCTCTAAAAAAAGCTCCCCAAAGCGCAAGCGCTACAAATACCAATACAGCGCATGCGAACGGGGGACAAATTAATAAAAAACAAAACTGCTGATTAACCCGCCGCTGCTCCTCAGATTTAGAATATAAATTACACAAGCCAACAGCAAAAAATCTCCACGCATAATTTCACCTGCTCCATAACCTTTAAGCCCTGAACCAAAGCCCTGAACCCCTGAACCAAAGTCCAGAACAAACATAGGTTCTATCACCCACAGTTTCCGCAGTACACTTAAGGAAAGAAATTGATCAAATTTTATTATCTATTGAATTATGTAGGCCGTGTAATGGCGATGACCATCATCGTTTCCAGTACGTATCATTTTTGAAATGTATATGTACCAACTAATATTCAAAACTGGTACCTAGCAGTTACCATATCTTTGGAATACTCATCCAAAGTTGAAATCTCAGATTTTCTACATTAATTTTTGGTCTTCTATGATTTTTTTCCAAACATTTTCCCATGGAAGATTTTTATTTTCTTATTGAAATCAGTAGATCATACCATGTTTTAATTTTGGATTTAAGGAAAAACTCGAAATAATTTTATTGAAATTATTATAGGTGGTTAAACAATATTTTCTTCAAGTAAATTGGAGTTTTTAATCTCATATTTCAGGAGGTGGTGGTGGAAACCACATATTCAACAGCAGCAGCGTGAAAACAGAAACCGTGGCCAAAGTTTAGGTGGCCCTGGTGGCCCCAATGACACTATGGAAGAACGGGACGGAGGGGTGGCAGTGGTTCCCGTGGCGGAGAAGACTTCTTTATAACTCAAAGATTGAGAAGCCTTGCTGGACCTACTTTGGACCAATGCTTGCTCGCAAAATAAGATGCGTTTGGAGCGAAACAGACACACCATTGCTGTCCCTTTCTCATTGAACCGTCAAGAGGGCGTTGGGCTTTCGCGGCGTTTATATGGTAGTCAACCTTAATTATCGATTGACTCGTACCGGTAGTCTCTAACTTCTCCTCTTCCATTTTAAGCACGCGATTAATATCACCAAGCTTACTCTTGTAGATATTATGTAACTGCTTCCATCGTGATCCTTACTTATGCTCTATCGAGTTGATATCTGCAAATCTGAAACCAATGCTACGTTCATTGTTGAACTCTGGCATCTCCTTGTTCAACGCCTTCTCCGGAAACCCGTCATTATCGCCATTAACCTCCATCGGTTCTACCAGGCTGGGTCGAAGTGACCTAGTCAAAAAGAAACATTTCTCGTTGTACAAACGAAGACAAGCAGTACCCGATGACTTATTAGCAAACCCAACAATGCGGTCACCGATATGCTTTCCGCGGTCATCGACTGTGATGCTAGCCCGCTCGATAGGTTCAAAAATCTCGAATGACTTGTAAAGCAGTTCGTTGGACACAAATGGAGTAAGGTTTCTTACTCGCAAAATAGTAGCCTTGGAAGCGAAACAGACACACAATTGCCGTCCCTTCCTCAATGACCAGGTCCCCAATGACACCATGGAAGAACGGTACGGAGGTGGCAGTCGTTCCCGTGGCGGAGAAGACTTCTTTATAACTCAAAGATTGAGAAGCGAAATAAGTAGCGTTGGGAGCGAAACGGACACACAATTGCTGTCCCTTCCTCATTGAACCGTCAAGAGGGCGTTGGGCTTTCTCGACGATTATATGGTAGTCAACCTTAAAGAATTTTAAGTTTTTTGTCCACATTTGAAAATATATCTCCAATTTCGCCGAAATGGTTGAACATTTCACGGAGCTCGTCATCAGTGACATATTCGGTAAGATTACCCGATATCACTGTATTCTGTTAGTGAATCACTTGTATTCTGTTCCCATGTCCCTAAAGAACGTCTTCATTGGACCGTACTTCAGAATAAAAGATTCAAATATTGCTGTCTAAAATTTCATTGGTACATAAATCGCAAACATCAAATCTTGCAGTAATTTTTCTGCCATGTTTAAATAAACATAACATATCTTTTATATGCAATGTCACTACTTTACGTACTTCGTCATTGTTTATGACTTCATATACGTTGGGCCTAGAAGCTGAATCTAAAGATTGCGTAGGCAATTCTTTTTCTTTATTTTTCGCGCGGATTTTCTGTCTATTCTGATATCTTGTAGTGACTTTATTGATATTTCTAGTTATATTTTGTAGGTCTTTGATGGTTATTCTTGATAACGCATCAGCTACATAGTTGTCTTTTCCCTTCAGATATTCCACAGTGAAATTATATTCTTTCTGCTCAAGTCTCATGCGCGTTAGCTTAGAGCTTGGATTAATCATTGAAAACAGGTAAATTAAAGGTCTATGATCAGTCTTGACAGTAAAGTGTCTACAGTAAAGCTGACAGTAAAGCTTTATACAAAGTGATATATGCATAGATGCAACTGCGAGGTGGTAAAGACCGAATTAGAATACAAATGCGGGAGCGCGGCTCAACGCTTGATGCTGCGGAGCGATCGAGAGAGCCCGAGAGAGCCCGAGAGAGAGCGAGACAAACGCTAGTGCATGACGGCAGATGCAGGTGGCCGATCGAATGCACGAGAGCGGGCGACGCGAACATAAGTATAAAAGAAAGTGACGTCACGAATTCAATAAATTATTGCCGGCCAAACTTCTTTCCGGCGGCTGCTTGACCCGACAAAGTTATTGCCCAATGAATTGCTGTCAATTCTTGTTCTGTTGTACTTTTATTACTTTCACCCTTAGTAAACGATCTTGATGCATAATCAATTGGAAGTTGGAGTTCATTTTTGTTTTGAGTTAAAACCGCTCCACACGCTTGCTTACTTCCATCCGTTATTATGAAAAAATCTTTGCTGAAATCTGGGTGTTTGGTCCTTGAGGCTTTTCAATGACTTTTTCCTTTTTTCCAAAATAACAAAAAATTATTTGTTTCACAACGTTATTAAATGTTTATTTTGTTTGCATATGAAATGGAGTGCTAGAAAGTTCCGATTTAGAATGCGTATGCACTGAGATAGAGAGTACAAGTGGGCCCGCCTTTTAGCATAGGACGGGCGAAAGCTCGTTAACTTAATGACAAAAATAAATTAAAGCCGAGCGGCCGGGAAGAGTCGGCTTGCGACTAACAACAGCGATGAGAAAATGATTATAAATTATATGTTTTAATTCCCGATTTAAAATAAAAAAATAAAAATTAGGATTTTTATTTTATAAGTTTTATTATTAAATTCAAGAATGAGTTATAAAGATATCCTATTGGATTGATCGTTGATTATAAACTGATTTTACAAATTCAATTTTCTTATAACTATAGCTTTTATCGGTGACAGCGACTCTGGAAGCATAGATGGACTTTGGTTGAATAGTTTTGATTGGTCAGATTTTTATGCTGACATGTAGGTTCCCAGGATGGGCACTTGTTTATGAATTTGGAGCAAAAGGGGTTTGATGTTTACGTCTACTGTCGTCGATAAAGGCGTGTGAATGGTTTATGTCTATGTTTATGTCTGGATGCCAATGATAATGCTATGGGAAAGGGTTTGTGTCTAACCTATTTGAATTATTCCCACAGTAGGCTCTGGAATGTTGTTTATATATAATTTGATAGGTATGGCAGGGTATACTGTTTTTATGGAGGATTCGTTATCTAGGGTATTTGCAGATACATTAAGTGTATTTCCGGATACACTACTCGCCCCTCCCTTAGAAATTTCAACATCCTTGTTGAATTCGACAACAATTTCCTTGTGGTTGGCTAAACGCTTATAAGTGAATATTATATAAATTGTTATGCTTACAACTATAAGTATTAGGCTTATAAATTCAATCCATTTGTATACAATATCTTGTTTTTGTTGATTGTTTAATGATTCTTTAAGTTTTAAAATTGGTGTTGGTTCATGTAGAGTTACATTGGTACTTGACAATATTATTTTATATTCATTTATATTCTTTGAAGTAGTGAATTTGATATTTCTTATTTCAAGTGTACATTGGCTTAATTGTATAATATTATTTCCTTCAATTGTTTTGTTAAATATTTCACAATTTTGGTTAATTTGCGTTTTACTTAAATTATATGTTATTACAATATTTGGTTCAATGTATTTTATAAATTCTTTTTCTGAAATAAACGTGTGTTGACAAATTGCTAATTGATTTGTAAGGATCTTTGAAATACATTAGTCAGTTACTAAATATTTTTGATCCATTACATCCACTAAAGGATTTGCAGAATTTTCCAAATAATAAACACTTTTATTATTATTCATAAAATATTCAAATTTATCATTTATGTCAATTTGGCGGCCTAAATTATCCGGATATTTAATTATTCTGTATTTTTGAGTTTCATTAAAAGATGTTGGTATATGGGCTAAAATAAAAGTATTTTTGGTTTGACTGCATATCCAAGCTGAAGTCTTTATTGATAATAATTTTTCTTCATTAATGTCATCTAACTCTTCATGTTTTAATATTTTAGGATTATATATTCCAATTCTTGTTAACTGAATTCCCATTTGTAAATCTTCAATGTATTCTAGAAAAATGTGTAAAGAGTAACTAAAAAGGTGCAAGGCCTCATTTTCCTCTTCTTCCCGTATTAATTTATTTATGTCTTCTGTATGTTTATTTATTATACCAATGATTTCATTAAATTCTGAATTTTCTATCATATTTTCTTTTATATTATTTAATTTAATTTCTAACTCTTTTTTATCTTCTTCTGTTAGTGTACCAAACAAATATTTGTGAGCTGATCCTACAACATTTATTAATCCCCGTTTTTGTCTATTTGATGGGATAATCCCTTTTATTTCATGTTTTAATTGTTTAAGTGCCAATGCTATATCTGGAACTGTTTTATATAAATTTTCATATTTTATAAATTCTTGGTATGTATTTAATATTTTTGTTTGATTTATTTCTATCATGTGGTGTTCGTAATTAAGAGGTATTTTTATAGTTCCTGTATTCAATAGTAAATGACCATTTTTTGAAGTTATTGGGACAATACTAATTTGTGGAGCCGTTATTAATGGTAACGTTGTCCATGGTACTATTATTATAACTTTCAATATCAGAGTCAGAATTTTTAACATTTCTGGAATAACGAGAAAAATTGCGTTTTTTAAGTTTTTTAAATTTACTTTTGTGTTTTATTACTTTGTGACCCCTATTTATTTCCTGCCAGTGTTTTTCATCTTTTTGTATAATTTTTCCTGTTTTCTTAAATGGATTAACAAGTTTCGGCTTACGTTTCATATCTTTTTCAACTTTTGCATAATTTAAATCTACCTCATACTCTTCCCCTTCTTCATTAATTTTATCAATTTTTGATTCTTTTATTTTTTGGACATTTTTATTAGGTTCCATACCGAAAATAAATATTTCAGCAGGGGTTCTACCTGTAGTGTCATGTATTATTTCATGATTATAAACATATGTAGCTTTTTCGATATTCATTAGCTTGTCTTCAGCATCATTAAGTGTATTTATGATTCGTAATTTTTCATTAATTGTTTTGTGAACTCTTTCTATATCAGCTATACCATTCTTGCTACTAGTAATTTCGATCTCAATATTTTCTTTTTCTAACCAATTTTGTAATGATTTGCATACTAATCCGGGATCTTGATCCATTTTTATTATTTTTGGTTTACCTAACATATTAAATATTTTAAGTAACGCTTTTTTACTTTCGATCCAATCTGTGGTATGAGTTTCTATAATTGAAACAAATTTTGAATAGATATCAATACAAGTTAAAAATTTTCTTTGATCAATAAAATAATAGTCAATTGCATATTTTTCACGTATATTTTTACTTTCAGGGGTTTTTTCAAATGTTAATGCTACTTTTCTATGTTCTGCCTTGCATAAATTACAAATATCGCATTTATTAATTATATTTTGGATTAATTTTTGTGCATCTGGAAAATAGTATTTAGCTTTAAAATCGTCATATGTTTTTTTAATACCTTGATGAATAGTTTTCTCATGAATATTAATTATCTTCTCGTGAAAATCTGCGTAGGTAGATATATTAGGAAGTATTACTGATGTTTTCATTAATTTTGTTCCCAAATTTGGTTTAATTAATTCCATGAAAGCCCTTTGAAATATTGCGATGTACATTACAAAATTGTGTTCACATACAAATTTAAGAATAATGTCTTTTGCTGTACGTTCCGTCATGTTACTATATTTTATTGTATTAATTGTTTTATTAAAATACCGGACTAATTCATTACTACCTTCATTTCCCTTTTCAAATATTAATTGATGACTGAAAACATTAATGGGACGCTCTGTAATCTGAATACAATTGCCATTGTCTTCTTGGGCGCTATGTATAGTAGCTCCTGTGCTTTGTAAATCATCTTCGTTTTGAAATGTTTCTTCTAGATGTTCATTATTTGATTCTTTTTTAGGTAGCCTAGATAAGGCTTCTGCTACATAATTTTCCTTTCCTTTAATGTAATTCATACCACAATCATATTGACTAAGATATATTCTCCATTTTTGCAATTTCATATTAGGTTCTTTAATATTGTGTAACCAAACTAGTGGTTTATGATCGGATGTAATTTTAAATTTTCTTCCAAATAGATAGGGTCGGAAGTACTTAGTTGCCCAGACTACGGCTAATAACTCTTTTTCGATAGTTGAATAATTTATTTCATGATCATTTAATGTTCTACTTGCTTAGCAAACTGGTCTACCTTCTTGAGCTAGGACAGCTCCTAAAGCATAATTACTAGCATCAGCAGTTAATTCAAATGTTTTTTCAAAATCTGGATATCTAAGGATTGGATCATTTGTTATTAGTGTTTTTAATTTTTCAAATGCTTCAACGTAATTATTATCTTTGACATTTATTTTTGAACCCTTCTTAAGGCACTGGGTCATTGGTTTACCAATTTTTGCAAATTCTCTAACAAACTTTCGGTAAAATCCACAAAGACCAATAAATGATTTAATTTGTTTAGGAGTACTTGGAATTTTAAAATCGTGAATAGCTTGAATTTTATTTGGGTTTGTTTTAATTCCTTCAGTAGTAATTATATGGCCTAAAAATTCTGTTTCTCTTTTCATGAATTCGCATTTATCTAATTGAAGTTTAAGATTGGATTTTCTTAATCGGACGAAGACTTTTTGAAGGGACTGAATATGTTCTTGTAAGGAGGTTGAAAATATAATAATATCATCTAAATACACTAGGCAATGAGTTCCTATTATATCATGAAGAATATTATTCATACATCGCTGGAATGTAGCAGGAGCATTTTTTAGACCGGAAGGCATTCTAGTATATTCATAGTGTCCTTTCTTGGTGGAAAATGCTGTTTTTTGAATTGATCTTGGGTCCATTTCAATTTGATGGAATCCCTTTGCCAGATCTAACGTTGTAAAATATTGACATTTTCCTAACTTATCTAGTATTTCATCCATATTGGGGATGGGGAATTTATCGTCAATAGTTATCTCGTTAAGTCCTCTGTAATCAATAGCCATACAAAATTTTGGAATGCCCGATGCATCCATTTTCTTGGGTACTATTACTATAGGAGTACAATAGGGAGATTTAGATTTGCGGACAATACCTTGTTTAATCATATCTGCTATTTGGTTTTCTACTTCATTGTCATAAATATAGGGATAAGTATATGGTCTTCTATAAATGGGATCTTCATGTTTAGTTTTTATTTTATGTTTGATTTCATTTGTGAAGGTCAAATTGTCACCCTCATGATACTGAATATCAAAGAATTTGGACATTAGAGAATGTAGTGCCGATTTTTTCTCACTGTTGAGATGATCATCTCGAATATAACTAGTTTTTAATTCCGTTTCCAATGCGTAAATGTGTTCTTCATCCTCTAACATGTTTGTATAATTTTTGTTATGTTCTTTTATTATATTGAGCATTGGAAATTCGTAATTATTTAGTTTAACAGTATTCTTTCCAAAATCTATTTGGGCTGATGTAAGGTTTAAAATATTACGTCCTAAAAGAAAATCGTAATGATTGGAAAATTCTTTGACAACAAATTTTTGTTTAGATTTAAATAATTTTGGAATTATAAATTCAATGGATTTATTTAAAGTGACTGAATTTCCTATTGTTTGAACTTTTATATTATTCTCTTTAATTGGATATTTTAAAAAATTTTCATTTATTAAACTTATACTGGAACCTGTGTCAATGAGGCAAATGCATGGTCTATTATCAAATTTTTATTTTTATTGCTGTTGTGTTTCTTCCGAGGCTTGTGTCTGAAAATTTTCAACTATTTCCATTGGTTCTGGTCTATTCTGTTGGTCTGATAGTTTTTGAGGAACATTAACAGACCGATTATAATTTGGAGAGTTTTGACCTGAAGGATTTTGAGAGTATCTATAATTATTATTATAGTTTGAATTAAAATTTCTATTTGAATCAAAAGTATTTTGTCTTTGTTGATAATTATATGTCCCACGATTATTATAATTTTGACTCCTATTGTTTCCTACATTCTGATTGAAATTTTGGTTTCTGTCCCTCTGATTATTATTAGAATTATTAGTATTAGGAGTATTAGATGTGGAGACCATTGGTACATTATATCGATTTTCAATACTTCGGGAAAAATTGTATATATCATCATCATCATAAAGACCTACAGCTTGAGCAGCTTGTTTTAATTTAGTTGGAGTTGATATATCGTATTTGCATATAGATATGTACTCTCGTAATGGTAATTTTTCACGAATTACTTCTGCTATATGATCACCTAATACTCTCGAAAATATAACAGTGTTTGCTGCATTATTATCCAGACTTAACTTATTACAAATTTTGCTTGTCTGTTTATATAATTTATCAATAAACTTACGTAAACTATTTTGATATTTAATTTTATGTAAATCCATGATCATGAGATGTGGGGGTTTTGATGAGTTGAATTCACTGATGAGTAAGGTTCTTAATTCATTCCAGTCCTGGGTTGAATTCCTAAGAAGAATTGTACGTGCAGGTCCAACGATGAGGTTTAGGATAGCTCCTTGAATGATTTCATTCTGAGTAGACGATGTTGTTTTGTATTGGGTAATCAAGTTATCAACACTTTTTATGGGGAATAAATACATTGCTAAATACATTGTATCACCATCAAATTTGTCAATTTGCTTTAGTTGCATGAAGAAATGATTCATATTGCTGTCAGACAGGATGTGCATTGCTGCAGCTGATGTGGATGCTTGTTCAGATTTCATTTTAAAGTTTATTTATTTAATTTGGTATATATATGTTTTTTATTTTTTAAATTGTCTTGCTTATGTTAATAATTTTATTTTATTTGTTTATTTCAAATAGACATTAGAAATCCTCATTCGTGATTTGACTAATGCTGAGTTCCCTGGTATTAAAAATTTTTTTTATGTAATGTTTGTTGCACTTCACACTAGAAATCCTCATTCGTGATTTCACTAATGTTTAGAAATGTTTATAGATTCGTTTTGCGGTTACAATAAATTCGCGATGTATTTAGTTCGATACTTAAAACATGCGAGGATAATTGTATCCTACCGACTGCGCCAATTATATGTTTTAATTCCCGATTTAAAATAAAAAAATAAAAATTAGGATTTTTATTTTATAAATTTTATTATTAAATTCAAGAATGAGTTATAAAGATATCCTATTGGATTGATCGTTGATTATAAACTGATTTTACAAATTCAATTTTCTTTTAACTATAGCTTTTATCGGTGACAGCGACGCTGGCAGCATAGATGGACTTTGGTTGAATAGTTTTGATTGGTCAGATTTTTATGCTGACATGTAGGTTCCCAGGATGGGCACTTGTTTATGAATTTGGAGCAAAAGGGGTTTGATGTTTACGTCTACTGTCGTCGATAAAGGCGTGTGAATGGTTTATGTCTATGTTTATTTCTGGATGCCAATGATAATGCTATGGGAAAGGGTTTGGGTCTAGCCTATTTGAATTATTCCCACAGTAGGCTCTGGAATGTTGTTTATATATGATTTGATAGGTATGGCAGGGTATACTGGTTTTATGGAGGATTCGTTATCTAGGGTATTTGCAGATACATTAAGTGTATTTGCGGATACACTACTTATATGCTAAACTTTATATATATATTGTGAGGAGATTAGATCTCCCACACACCAAGACAGGTGGCAAGAGGGGCAACAGCGGGGGGGGAACATGCAAGTCAGCACTGCAGCGTCGGATGGGCCAGCGCTGCTGTGTTTAGAAATACGGAAGAAGAGAAAGGTATCAAGGGAGAAATGCGTCGAGCACAGACGGCATGCGGGGGCAGCAGCGGGGGCAAGAGGAACCAGCACGGCGTCGCGCACGGAAGAGGGCGAAAGAGGAGTCACCGTGGAACGTAACGGTCCCGGCCGGGCCTCCGCGGCCGCGCTCGAAGGTCATAGGAAACAGCGGGGACGGCGGGGAACGAAGCGGCCGGCGACCGCGCAGCTGTGTTTACAAAATGCACAAAAACACAGAAATGCATTTGAATGTCCAGGGGGGGATCGCGGGGTATCGGGACGAAGTCCGATGACCGGCACAAAAATAATGCGGATCGGAGGCCCAAGCAGGGCAATCGGGGGAGGGACAATAAAGAAAGCCCGCCAATAGAAAGATGGCGGGATTGGAGAAAGCTAACGGAGAAAGTGAAGGAGCGGAGGATTAACGGCAGGAAGTGGATTCGCAAGGATTAACGGGCGCCTCTGGCACTATATAAGGAGGGCCCCTGGAGCGAATCGAGGCCGAGTCTTCTAGGGAAGCTGGGAGAGTGAGTGAAAGACCCCCCGTGGGTAAGTCTGCCATTCAAGTTGGAAAGCTTCCTTGAAGAGTTAGGAGTACAGGCTGAAGGACCCCCCGTGGGTAAGTCCGACAGTCTTAAGTGCGGGCTTTAAAGCGAGTGAGCAAGGATCTTCGATTAATGGGTAAGTCCGGCGGCGGTACGCGAGTCAAGCAAGGAGCAAGGGGAAAGGATCAAGGATCCGCGGCAAAACTGAGGCACAAGGGTAAACGAGTCGGGTCCTCCGGGTGATGGCCTAGGGGGCCAACGGAGAGAGAGCGATGCCGGTGGGCAGAGCCAGGGTGGAAGAAGAGGACCACCGGCCCAGTCTGGAGCTGCAGGCACTGCACAGGAGACAGAGGAGGAGCCAGAACCGGAGGGAGGCGGACGCCACCCTGTCGCTGGCAAGGGCTAGAGGTAGGTTGGCAGAAGAAATGGCCAGAGAAGCGGTCCGTCGATGGAAGGCGGAGGCAGCTGCAGGGCGTGCCGCAATGCTCCGAAGAGCGGCGCGCCGTAGATGCAAGCAAAGCAGGGCCACCCGGCGTGGCCGTTGGGCCAGGAAGGAGGCGCAGGGCGCACGGATAAGGAGGATGACGGGGCCACGGGAGTGGCCAAGCCGGAAGTGGCAGCCGGCGAGGCCCCCCACCCCGCACCGATAAGGAAGATCCGAAGGAGGAGCCATGGACGCGAGGTCCATGGGTGTGGCCAGCCCCGACGGAGAGGCCGAGGCTGGAGAGGCTGGTTTCCTGCCCGGAGAGGACGCCTCCTAGGCCGGTGCTCAAAAGAGCGGAATCGGCAGGAGACGGAGGAGCGGTGCCCGAGCACAACTGGCCGCCAGAGCTGTGGCAGAAAGTCGAGGAAGAGGCCAGGAGGAGGAGGAAAAAGACAGGCCGCTGGAGCGTGGTCTGGCAGGTTGGGCAAGAAAGTTTTCGGGTGCGAGGAGGACAGAGAGGAATAAGCGTCACCGGAAAACTGTAACACAAACAAAAGAAAAAAAATATATAATAAATGATAAGGAGGAATTAGGAGTACAGGCTGAAGGACCCCCGTGGGTAAGTCCGACAGTCTTATGTGCGGGCTTTAAAGAGAGTGAGCAAGGATCTTCGTTTAATAGCTTAAGGACCCCCTGTGGGTAAGTCCAGCGGCGGTACGCGAGTCAAGCAAGGAGCAAGGGGAAAGGATCAAGGATCCGCGGCAAAACTGAGGCCCAAGGGTAAACGAGTCGGGTGGAATTATTCCCGGACACAACAGGTATCCTGGTGTAGTAGCGGCAACGACGGATCAGCCTGGCGTACGCCTTGACTGCTCCTGTCCGTTCGAACCAGGGTTGATCCTGTAACCCGAGGGATAGCCAGCTCGTGAACTCAAGCCCACAAGTAAAACCGCGCAGGGACACCCCGGGAAAGTCAGTAGAATCCTGATCCAGGCGCTGGAGCGTATGCACAGCGTATCACCTGGAGTTAAAGGAGACGCGACGCCCAAACCTTTGGCCTACCATAGATCCTGCGGAGCGTAGGCACGCAGGTGTTTGGAGACGAGTGGCGAACGCGACCGAGGGCGTGTCCTGTGCGGTAGGTAGGCCCTTCGTGCCCTGGTCCGGCCGCTAAGCAGCGAGGAGCATATCCTGCCCGGCGTATGCCTGGGAGGTGAGACATTCGATCTGTTAACACGGATTAGGTGCCGGCCACAGAGAAAGGGCCATCACAGCGAGCCAAAGATTCCGAAGGTCCACGGCACCCATAAAGGAGGAGCAGCAACAGCAGAGGCGACGACGAGGGAGCGGCGGCGACAACGAGGAAGCAGCAGCATCGACGAAGGAGCAGCAGCGTCAGAAGAGCAGCGACGACGAGGGAGCGGCGGCGACGGTCGAGCAGCGGCAGCAGAAGGTCAGCGCGGAAGACTGCAGCAACAACACAGGCCCCGCAACCAGAGTCCGTGAGTCCGAACGAAGGGAACCGTGAGCCGTTTCGGTGCCAGGCACCAAGACCACACGACCTGCCGGGCGCAAGCTTTATTGGCACCAATCCGGAGCGGGGATCAGGGATCGACGGGAGGGCGAGCGGTCGGTCGGCTGAGCCAAACAGCCGGTGAGATTTTCTTGTTTTTGTAAAGTAAAGACAATTAAGGGGATTTGATTGAATCGAAGCATTCCGTGTTATTTCTGGGCTCGGGCAATCACGTCAAATCTATAAATTCGGTGGAACGTACCCTCAACCTCTGTGAGCTAGTCGCGGCATTTGTTGCGAACAAAATATAGCAGAAACAGTTTGTTACAAACAATGGACACGACGTCATCGCACGCTTCGCCAGTAGTCTCCTGCGGCGAACGCGACCTCTAGATACTGGACTTGCCAGGATGGGACGTCGGGCGGCTCCAGGCCACAAGGAGGGTCCTCCGGGTGATAGCCCAGGGGGCCAGGAGAGAAGGGAGAAGGACGCAACCCTGGCTCTAACAAGAGCCAGAGGAAGGTTGGCCGAGGAGATGGCCAAAGAAGCGGTCCGTCAATGGAAGGCGGAGGCAGCTGCAGGGCGTGCCGCAATACTCCGAAGAGCGGCGCGCCGGAGGTGCCAGCGGAGCAGGTCCACCCGGCGGGGCCGGTGGGCCAGGAAGGAGGCGCTGGAGGCGAGACTGAGAAGCATAACGGGGCCACGGGAGTGGCCAAGCCGGAAGTCGCAGCCGGCAAGGCCACCCACCCCGCACCCGCAGGAGCAGAAGGAGAAGGAGGAGGAGCAGGAACCATGGACGCGAGGTCCATGGGTGTGGCCGGCCCCGACGGAGAGGCCGAGGTTGGACAGGCAAGTTTCCTGCCCGGAGTAGAGGCCTCCTAGGCCGGTGCTCAAAAGAGCGGAATCGGCAGGAGACGGAGGAGCGGTGCCCGAGCACAACTGGCCGCCAGAGCTGCGACAGAAAGTGGAGGAAGAGGCAAGGAGGAAGAGAAAGAAGAAGGTGGAGCGGGGTCTGGCAGGTGGGGCAGGAGAGTTTTCGGGTCGGAGTCGGAAAAAAAACTTAAGATGGATGGGGGTATAAATTTCAGAATAAAACTCCTAAAAGGGTCGGAGATGTCTCCTTCACTGCGTTGCACACTTTTGACCAAAATTATAATACCCTCTGCAAGGGTATAATAAAAAAAAAATATACAAAAAATATATATATTAGAAAAATGAAAATATGAAAAATATGCATGGGAAATAAATATAAAAAAATGCATGACAAAAAAAAAAAAAAAATAAATTCTACTAGAAACAAGGATGAAGGATAAAATATACATCGGAAGGAAAAACTCCACATAGAACAGCACAAAAGGGAAATGGAAGGGGAACCACCCTAACATCACCCGAAGAAGGGGGAAGGTGGATAAGGGTAGCCACACAAATTATCCACCACGAAGCTTCTGAAGTTCCCGAAGAAGGGGAGAAGTGTTAGGAGATTAGATCTCCCACACGCCAAGACAGGTGGCAAGAGGGGCAGCAACGGGGGGGGGGGGGAACAAGCAAGTCAGCACGGCAGCGTCGGATGGGCCAGCGCTGCTGTGTTTAGAAAAAACACCGTGCTGGTTCCTCTTGTTTAGGGGCGAGAGGACACGACAGGACCCGGACACGACAGGTATCCTGGCGATAGCGACGGATTGGCCTGGCGTACGCCTTGTCGGTTCCTGATCAATAAGTCAGGGTGTGATCCTGTGAAGAAAGGGATAGCCAGCTCGGGAACTCAGGCCCAACATTCAAACCAAGCAGGGACACCCCGGGAGAGTCATTAGAATCCTGATCCAGGCGCTGGGGCCAATGCACAGCGTAAGACCTGGAGTTAACGGAGACGCGACGGCAAAACCTCTGGCCTGCCATAGATCCTGCGGGGCGTATGCACGAAGGTGTTTGGAGGCGAGTGACGAACGCGACAAAGGGGTGTCCTGCGGTGTAGGTAAGCCCTTCGTGCCCTGATCCGGCCGCTAAGCAGGGAAAAGCATATCCTGCCTGGCGTATGCCTGGGAGGTGAGCCGATCGGTCTGTTAACACTGATAAGGTGCCGGCCACGGCGAAAGGGCATCCACGGTGAGCCAAAGATACCAAAGTTCCACGGCACCCGCAACGGATGAGCAGCAACAGAAGCAGCGACGACGAGGGAGCAACAGTGACGACGAGGGAGTAACCGCGACGGCGAGGGAGCAGCAGCGACGACGAGGGAGCAGCAGCGACGACGAGCGAGCAGCGGCAGAAGAAGACAACAGCAACCAACATAGGCCCCGCAACCCAGAGCTCGTGAGTCCAAACGAAGGGAACCGTGAGCCGTTTCGGCGCCAGGCACCAAGACCATACGACCTGCCGGGCGCAAGCTTTGGGAGGCCGTGTGTATTGGCACCAACCCGGAGCGGGGATCGGGGATCGACGGGAGGATGAGCGGTCGGTCGGCTGAGCCAAGCGGCCGGTAAGATTCACCCTTTTTGTAAACTTAGCATAATAAAGGGGATTTGTTTTAAACGAAGCATACTGTGTTATTTCTGAGCTCGGGCAATCACGTCGAATCTATAAATTCGGTGGAACGTACCCCAAAACTCTGTGAGCTAGTCGCGGCATTTGTTGCGAACAAAACATTAGCAAAAAAAGTTCGTTACAGATGTATGACATAATTCTCTTCGGAGATTTCCAAGGAACGAACTGCTTCTAAGGCTGAGTCGCTTAGACAAGATAGCAACCTCTGCAGCTTTTCCACCTTACTTGTGTGAGGATTGCAGCCCACGATTGTTCTGGTAGTAAATTCATATAGCTTACCTTTATCAGTCGAATGTAATTCTGTCGATAATAAAAATTGTGTAATGCAAATTGTTGATAGTTCAAGAGCACAAAAGTCAAAAATAAATTTAAAAGCTCCGAAAAAGTCTGGTTGTTAACCCAAGTCTACAAAATCTCTGAGCCTAGGCCTCCCTTTTCGTTGTTGCATTGGCAATAACTATGAAGGCAAGGATTTTGTCTTGTAATGAGCCGAAGATCCCATAGCAGGACCCTCCTCAGGGTTCCTCCTGTCAAATAAATAGCCCCGGACAACTAGCGAGTAATCGCACCGTATGCGCTTGGGTTGCCGCCTCTAAAAAGTAGCACCTACTACTGCACTTACCCACGTCCCATCCCAAAACACCATCTTGCAAACACCGGACTAGGGCCGGACTCGGCTGCCAAGAAGTGCGTTCAGGATTTTTGTTTTCCCACAGAACCTGCGGGTAAAAATCACACATTATGGTTATAACCTATTTTGAATATATATTTTAATTTTAATTTAATAAGTGACGTTATATGGAGGGTATTTGGAGAAGGTCCCATTTGAAATGAATAAACAAAAGATTGGATTTAACATATTGAATTAATGAAAAAAAACTTAATAAAAAAAGTTTACCACCCGTGACTCCTTTATGGCTTACTCCACCTTAAACCGCCATACTCACCCTTTTATTTTGTCTAGGCTCTGTTTTATTGGATTAAAGTTAAAGGGGGAGTTGACCACGTGATGAGTCATTAAAAGGGGGCCCATAAAGTGTTGAAGTGATAACTTTACAGGCATTAGCTATTTAAAGTTTTTAAAGTAGGGAGGGGTAATTAGGGATTGCTATTAAAGAAGAGTAAAATGAGGAGGGTCCCAACCTTCATTATTTTGGCGATCAGTTAAGGAACAACTTGGAGAAAAAATAGAAATAAAGAAAAAACAAGGAAGGAAAGCTAACTTCGGGCGGAGACGAAGTTTATATACCCTTGCAGTTACAGTCGCAGTCCGCATCTTATATTATTTGGCATATCGAATTATTTTGACCAAAGAGGCATCCATTGAAAATCCCATCCTTCTAACTTGAAAAACGACGAAGTTATGGCATCTCCGATCAATCAGTTATATGACAGCTATAGGATATAGTCGACCGATCCCGGCCATTCCGACTTATATACTGCCTGTAAAGGAAAGAAGGGTGTGTGCAAAGTTTCAACTTTAAAACTGAGAGACTAGTTTGCATAGAAACAGACGGACAGACGGACATGCTCATATCGACTCAGGAGGTGATCCTGATCAAGAATATATATACTTTATTTTTTTTTTTTTTTTTTCGCGCAGTTCCCACTGCATACGTACACCCCACCTCCCGCCCAACCGACCGAGGGTCGCCTGCCGCATAACGTGCGGCTCGAATCGCGGGAATACATTCGAGTTAGTATAATGAGTATAGTATAGTATATATAATGAGTATAAGTTTAAATAAGGTAAGGTATAACTATAAGTAATAAATAAGGTAAGGTAAGGTATAAGGTACAACTTTTGACCAAAATTATAATACCCTCTGCAAGGGTATAATAAGGAAACTAAATAAAATAATAAAAGTTTTGATTGCTTTGGAAAAATAAAAAAGAAGAAAACAAGGCAGATCGGCCAGGTATCTTACTCCTAGGGCGATTGCTAGATAATATATATATCAGATAATCAAAATGTGATGACAGAATCGTATCTGCTGAAAACCGAAAGACATGGCACGTAGTTATTGTAAAATAAAAATATCTCTGAAGATCTCAAGGGGAATAATTAGATGTTCAGCGATTTAACATTAAAATAAGTAAAGGAAATAAATTTAAGAAAATAATATTATTTATTTTAGAAGTACCCAAAATATATTCCCCGCCTTTTTTGTTTTTTTGCTAAGCGATTTTGAATCCTAGAGTGGATTAACGATTGGTTCGTAAAACTAAGCCTTAATACAAAAAATAAATGAAAAAGAAAATGAGGAAAGAAGGATGTCAGAGTCGTAACTGCTCAGATTATGACAAGAGCGAGGAAACCTCGGAGCCCATTAGATTACCCAATTCAGAGCCAATAAAAATACAAAATATTTCGGAAGAACTGAACGGAATATCTGGATGTGATTGCTTATCTTGAATTATTAAATTAAATAAAGTACTTTATTACTTTATTATGAATTAAATAAAGTAAAATAAATAATATAAAAAATTGAATAAGAAAATAAAAATGTTTTTTTGTTTGAAATAAAAATATATGTTCACATGTTGTCGGTCAGAGGCAGACTGAGCTCTGGAAATATTTTCAAAGCGGTCTACAGACTTTCTAAAAGGAACGGCCTTCTAAGACAGAAAAAATATTAGTAACATAAATCCTAAGGTTACTCTGATGCTTTTTTCGGTTGGCATGGAAACGGGCTACTGGCATAAAAAGGACTTATATAAGTTTACATGTTTGGGGCAGACAATCCGTTTGGGTCAGCGATTGGGGAAAAAGCTTTTTATCTTGCTCGGCACAAATTATGTATAAGATGCTCTAAAATTATTTACCTTCGAAATCAAATTTAATGAATTTTTAATTGATTTTCCTTTGGGACGAGCATGCAAGTGGAAAAATGGAGAAATATGAAGTTTAATAACTTAGATAGAACTCAATTTAACAGACAATGAATAAGGTCCTCTCACCTGTCCAAAAATAACCATATTAATTGCAATCATCACGAAAAAGATAATATTTAATTCAAATAACGACTAGACACCTGAATACATTGATCCCAAAAGCGCAATCAAACCAGAACCCTAAAAATCCAAGTCTTCCCAGAGTTCAGGCTTAGAACCCAAAGTCCGAAGACATTGTTACATGCTCCATTCTTAAGCTTTTACTTGGACCTGCGTATAAATAAATAGATAAATAGATTATGTGTATAAATAGATTACACTGTGAAATATGTGATTTAGCTATCCATAATATGCAGACACTACGTGGGACCACCACCACATAATATACAGGCAGGGGAATGAGAATTAGTGATGTTTAAGGACGATCTACTATTATTTGCAACTCCACGTCTTCCCATATGAGTATCCGGCGCGTAGGAATCCATGGCCGCATCCATAGCCTGCAGTACTCTAAAATCGCTGCTCCAATAATTCAGCCATCGACTCCCAAGTAGTCCATCAGGCCAAGTGGGCAGAAGGTCAAAATTCCACCTTCAGCCAAGTGGGAAGAAGGTCAAAATTCCACCTTCCTCCCACTTGCTCTGGGTAGCTGGGTCCAATCCTTGAAGGAGCACATGGACAATGATGTATGACATAATTCTAATTGGAGATTTCGAAGGAACGAACCCTAAGGCTGAGTCCCGAAGACAAGACCGCAACCTCTGCAGCTTTTCAACCTTACTTATGGGAGGATAGCAGCCCACGATTATTCCTTAGCGTACCTTTAGCAAGTGCCTTGATGCCTGGGTCCTGCTATTTTTCTGTCGGTTCTATTTTATTTTTATTTAAATATTGTGAATATTATTTAAATATTCATATACATGAATATTATATTCATGTTATGTGTTCACTATTATGTTATAAAAAACAAAAAAAACTTATGTGAGGATAGCAGCCCACGATTATTCCTTAGCGTACCTTTAGCAAGTGCCTTGATGCGGGAGACGGTAGCGAACCTGGAGGACTAGAAACTTGTCCAAAACAGATTAAAGAGAACTGTAGGGCAGATTCTGCGCAGCCATGAAAGGCCCAAATCGGAAAAACATCCGCAGGAGTTCTTCCACAATATGGCAAGACGCCGAGATCACTAGCTCCGGTATAGTATTTACTCTTGTTATTTTTCTGTTTCTTTTTGTATTTTGATTTATAGTGAATAATTTGCCTGCCTCTATTTATATCCTCATAGTGTTTTCATTTAGTTGTGATACTTAACCTGTGTTCAGTTACCGAGCATTTTCGGGAGCTTTATTTAATGTTCCAAATCTAGGCTGTAATAAAAAACCAGGACCTTTAGATTTCTATGTATGATTTATTTAAATGATTTGGTTTATATATAGAACATATGACATATGTATGTGACTGCGTAGGGTTGACGACCGAATTAGAATAATAGAGATACCGCGAGAGAGCGAGGCAACGATAGCGCCTTCAAGAGCTGACGTCCAATGTCCAAATGTGGCTGAAAGTCAGTGATGTTGGATGCTATGATCGCAGTTAATTGTGCCGAGTAGCCAGAGCTTTGGGATTGCAAGCTGACTTGCGCAGAAAACCCAGCTGTAGAGAACCCTGCCGAAGAACTTATCTTCCGCAGCTGCAACTGGTCCGTCAAGTGACCGTTCAAGTGACTGGATGCACCTGCGAGCCAGAATCGAGCAGCGCTCGTCAGGGCAGTAGAACTCCGGAGCGGTTCCTAACCAGAATATTGGCAGTGGCTAGCAACACCACATCACCAAAACGATCCTTAGCGACGAGAGAATTGACGGCGGCGGGTTCTGAATAAAAAACAGCGTCGCTAGATGTGGAAACCTCGGGAGAGGGGTGTTGGCCTTGAGCTGGTGAATTGCCAGCCAAATGCAGCACACTATGAGGCCTGCATTGCAAGGTGCCCGGATCCAAGGCACTTACGGCATAAATCCAATTGCATAACTTTGCCTAAACGATCCTTAGACGACAAGCTTAAAAACCTTGGGCAGGAGTTTATCTCGTGAGAATGGCCATCACAGAGTTTGTGATCACAAATGAAGAGTTACCTGGATGAAAATGACTCCGCCGTCCTACCGCAAATCAAAACTCTTCAAAATCCGGCATCTCCGCTCAAGGAATTTGCGATAGACTCCCGCTTTGGAATGGAATCCAAGGAATCCGAGTCAGCTTGTGTTTACTGAGATTAGTTTATCTCGGCTTGAAAAACCGAAAGACAAAAGGGTGGCTGTAAAATTTAAATATAGCAACTACGAGAAATTCGTGCACTCGGTTCAACTTTATAAATTCGAATATATTTCTATCAAAAGAACTTAAGCCTAGCTTATCTATTGCGGCGAAGCGGGGCGAATTCACGAGAGAGCGCAAGCGAGCTTTTCTTGCGCTCCCGCTTCGCCGCAATAGATAAGCTAGGCTTAAGTTCTTTTGATAGAAATATATTCGAATTTATAAAGTTGAACCGAGTGCACGTATTTCTCGTAGTTGCTATATTTAAATTTTACAACCACCCTTTTGTCTTTCGGTTTTTTGCGACGAGATAAACTAATCTCAGTGAACATTTTGGCGCCCCCGGGTGGACTCTAGTTAATTTAATCAAATAAAAAAGCAACAAAAACAGTGACAGTGACACAATACATATACAATAAACAATATACAACATACATACATATATTCAAAAAAAAAAGAGTTGCTCGCGACGGTTGTGGTGGTGAATTCAAAAAAAAAAAAAATAAAAGAATTCTCCGCGTCGCGAAACAAACTTCTCCAATCGAGCTGCTTCTGGAAGGATTTGTCGTCCCCATGCCCTGCACCTGCATCGATTGTTAAAGGAAAGTGGACGCAGGATTAAAGGATCCGAAAGCAGAACCCCAGGTGTTTGTGCAAAATAATTGAAAGTTGAGATAAGACAAATTAAAATCCGTCTTGTGCTGGAATATTGCACCCTCCTTTCAATCCTCCGTTGAAAAAATAGTAGAGCAAAAATAAATAACAACATAAATAAAAGTTCTAAAAATTTAATTATAAATATATGTGCTAACCTACATGAACTGCCTGTGAACAAAATAAAACAGAATATATATATATTATTAGCAATCACTGTCGCTCCCTACCCCTCGTTCCCGATTGTACATATCTTCCAAATAAATACTAAAGTGCAGCCAAAAATATTTTATTTATTACAGATAAAATAATTTGGTTGTGCATATTGGTTTCGGGGTCATTGGCGACCAACTATTTTTTTGGATACTCTATGCCTCGACTATCAAATAATTCGTTTATCAATTAATTAATCAATTTAAATTTTGTTTTGGTTAAATTTAGTAAATTGTTTATTACATTTAAATAAGATTAATTAATTATTTTCGTTTTCGCATTTTCTTGATATCAAATTAAAATTTATTTAATTTACTTCAACAACAAGAGAAATATTAAATAAAATTTATTTAACAAAATTTAAATAAAATATTATATCTTAAATTTGCATTGTTTTCGTTTTTGTATTGAAAAAATAAATTATTTATAATGGAAAGTTCTAAACAAAAACTTAATTCCACAACTCTTATTGACTTAAAGAGAAGATTAAATGTCAAAGTTAAAAGCATTTGCCGGTTGGAGAAACGTTTGGAAGATGGATCACTCCCTCTAAACAAAACCGGGCTAGAGTGCTAGAATTAGGAAGAACTACCAAGGCAAGGATCATGTCCTTATGTAATGCCTTTAATTCTCAGCCGTCTGCGTCGTCGTTAAGGGGTCTCATCGACACTGTGTCATCAATTTATGGATCACTATTATCCATAGGAGATGATACTAAAATTGCAACTTAATGATTATCCATTTAGTTTTGAGTAGAGTGGATCCAGTGACCAAGCAAATATGGGAAGAGTCACTGGATTATGAGGAATAGCCGCTGTGGTCCCATTTCAAAAAAAAAATACTAAATCATAGATACCAGCATCTGTCCGCTGAAGAGACTGGCAAACCCAAACAAGATAAAACTGGGTTCAGCAAGCAACTAAATAGAACTTCGTTGGCTTGTTCTTCCACCAACGCCAAACCAGCTTGCAGTTATTGTAACGCTAACAACCATTTTTTGGCCCAGTGCAGTCCGTTCCCTCGCCTTGCTGTAATGCAAAGGTTTGAGTTTGTTAAGTCAGCCTCAATATGTTTTAATTGTCTGCGAAAAGGTCACACGGTAGCGAAGTGCAAATCGACCAGGTGTCAAATCTGTGCAAGATCGCACCATAAGCTTCTGCACCGATTTACAGTGACTGAAAATAACTTAGCGTTACCACCACCCACACAAAATCCTCCTCCAGCGTTAACGAATGATTGCCCTTCTATGATTGCCTTCTAGAAAGGTTTTTGTTAGCAAAGTCGATCGTAAGCGTTCGAACAAAAAATGGTGAGCACATATTGGCCCGAGCATTACTTGACTCAGGGTAACAAATGAATTTTATTACAGAAGATCTTGCTCAACGCTTACAGATCCGTAGGGAGGAATCGTGCATCAACTTGCTTCGAATTGGTCAAACTAATTCACAAGTCAAGAAAAAGATACACACCGTGGTGAAGTCGAGAGTCAATAGTAGCGAGTTTCCGTTCGACTTTTGGGTTTTGAAAACAATTTCAGGCTATCACCCTGACCAGTCAGTCAACGTGAAAGATTGGACCCTACCAAACAACTTGCCATTAGCAGACCCATATTTTTACAAACCTCAGCGGATAGATATGCTGATTGGAGCTGAGTCATTTTTCGAACTGTTGTCCGTTGGCCAAATAAAGCAAGGTCCGAACCATCCCATCCTTCAAAAAACTCTCCTTGGGTGGATAGTAACGGGAAAATATCTGGCAAATTCCTCAACTCCTCAAGAGCCGGTCTCTAGTCTGAAATGCCAAGAAGAAATATTAGAGTCAATAGGCAAAAACTTGAAAAAATTCTGGTCCTTAGAAGAAGTTCCATCTTCTAAAAAGATGTTGTCGCCAGAACAAGAGCTATGTGAGGAACATTATCGGAAGTTAATGTTCAGGTCGACTTGAAGTTAAACTTCCATTTAAGTCGGATCCAAGCGTATTGGGCAACTCATTCGAGGCAGCCAAACGCCGATTTCTGTCGCTCGAGAGAAGATTATCTCGAGATCCGAACTTAAGGAAAATGTTTTTGGAATCCTTAGGCCATATGTCCCCTGCAAGCAATGACGTTCTTGCTTCTCCACACTACGTTATTCCCCAGCCTCAGCCTCACCAGCCCCAGCCTCAAAGTACAACGACCAAACTCCGAGTCGTTTTTGATGCGTCCTGCAAGACATCCACACAGAAGTGTTTAAATGAGTTGTTGATAGTGGGTCCAACAATTCAGGAAGAGCTTTACTCAACTCTTCTTAGATTTTGGCTAAACAAATTCGCTCTGGTAGCCGACATAAAAAAGATGTATCGTCAAGTGATGGTAAATGAACCAGATCGGCGATACCAGTCGATAGTGTGGAGAAAAGACCCGTCTGAGTCCTTGAAATTGTGCATGCTCAACACCGTTACTTATGCACCACTGCACCAGCCCCATTCCTGGCCATAAGGTGTTTGAAGAGGTTGAGTGAATCCGCGAAAAATACATTCCCTCGAGCTGCTAAAGTTATTGGGTCTGACTTTTACGTCGACGACATGTTAACGGGTGCTGGTTGCGTGGAGGAGCTAAAGATAATTAAGTCTGAAGTAACTCAGGTTCTTCAAAACGCTGGGTTTGAGTTGAGTAAGTGGTTTTCAAACTCGCCTGAAGTTACTGCATCCGAGAGCACGGTTAAGCCAATAACACTTTCGGACTCAGAGCTGACAAAAACACTAGGAATCGTTTGGGTTCCTAAAGATGACGTGTTTAAATTCGAAATTGATATGTCAGTCATGGGTCAAAGGGCGACTAAGCGGAATATTCTTTCGGTGACATCAAAGTTTTTTGACCCCCTTGGCTTATTAAGCCCGATCCTTATTAAAGGAAAGATCCTGTTACAGGAACTTTGGCTTAATAAGCTAGATTGGGATGAGTCGATTCCACTGCACTTGGAAACCGGGTGGAACAAAATTCAGCTTGCCTTGTCACAGTTAGAAGATATCTCAATACCGAGATTTGTGATGAGTGAGCCAATGTCACCAATTGAAATTCATGCCTTCTCTGACGCATCGATAAGAGCCTATGGAGCCTGCGTCTATATCTGTTGCAAATCTGCAGAAGGTAGTAAAGTCTCATTGTTGACTGCAAAGTCGAAAGTACCTATCGCTGTTGCGGGTCGGGGGGTGACTAGCTAATGCTCCTATTTCGTACGATGTCAAGTTTCCATTGTTGAGAGCGCAAGTGAGCTTTTCTTGCGCTCCCGCTCCGCCCTATACTAACTTATACTAGACTTCAATAAAATTCAAACTTAATATTCTACATTAATTCTACAGCTTGCCTTTCCTACCACTTAGACTGCGTGGCATCGTCCACTTTCTGCAACAGCACTTGAATTATGATGCAGCTAGCAATCTGCTTCGTTGTGCTTCGTTCTGCTGCCTAGCAACTCCAATACGACGTCATAATTTTTTTCCGTGAGACGATCAAATAGTCTCCAAGTCGAATCGACTCATCCCAATATAGCTTATTAAGCCAAAGTTCCTGCAACAGGATCTTTCCTTTAATAAGGATCGGGCTTAATCAGCCAAGGGGGTCGAAAAGCTTTGATGTCACCGAAAGAATATTCCGCTCTCCTGAATTGTTGGACCCACCATCAACAACTCATTTAAACACTTCTGTGTGGATGTCTTGCAGGACGCATCAAAAACGACTCGGAGTTTGGTCGTTGTACTTTGAGGCCGTAAGACACACTGTTGGGGAATAACGTAGTGTGGAGAAGCAAGAACGTCATTGCTTGCAGGGGACATATGGCCTAGGGATTTTTTTGGGATTCCCACTGCATACGTACAGCCCACCTCCCGTCCAACCGACCGAGGGACGCTGCCGCGTAACGTACGGCTCGAATCGCGGGAATAGATCCGATAGATAGGATCTATTACGATAGGAATAGATATTACGAGGAAGAGTGTTGCACAGATAAGGCGGTTAATATAAGCGATTTAAGATTGTTAGTATGGCAAAGTGACAAGATGTGGTAGAGACCATTGTAGTCCGAACATAATACCCTGAACGGATCGTGTTGGGCATATGTCGAACTACAATGGCTGAGGAGTAGAGGACGAAAGTTTCTTCTACTAGGAATGTTAAAATTTAAGCGTGTTAGTAAATGCTGGCTGTCTATATTTCCATAAATAAAATTATATAAAAACATGAAACCCAGCATCGTTCTACGATTTGTTAATGATGCTAAGTTGATTAGTAAAAGTAAAAGTCGGACCAGTGATGTATATAACGTTTTAGTTAAGTACGGGTCATTAAATTCTTTTGACCATCTTTTAATAAAACCAAGCACACCCATAGCTTTATTAACCATGGTAGATACATGGTCGGTAAATTTAAGTTTCAAATCTAATAGGACACCTAGATCGTTAACCTGAGTTAATCGTTCTAAGGCGTTCTCATAGAGAAAGTACATAGCCTGGTGAGGACTAGATCGGTAAAAAGACATAAGTTTAGATTTCGATCCATTAAGCTTTAGGTTATTTGCTAAACACCAATTTTGAAGTTTATCCAAATCGGATTGAAGTCTAGACTGGGCGCTAATAAATTTATACTGAAGGCATAGCTTAACGTCATCAGCGTACATAAGTACAAGTGAATTAGTTAAGGCAAGGGGCAAGTCGTTAATAAACAGAGTAAAAAGTAGGGGTCCAAGATGGCTTCCTTGGGGCACCCCCGATGTGGCGCGGACTAAACGCGAGGTAACATCTTTAAAGAAAACACGTTGGGTTCTCCCTGATAAGTAGCTCGAAATCCACATAATAAGATCAGTTGGGAATCCCAAAAGACTGAGTTTACTTATAAGAAGCGAATGGTTAACAGAGTCAAATGCTTTACTGAAGTCAGTGTATATGACATCTGTTTGTAAGCCATTTCGGAAGCCATCCGTGATAAAAGATCTTAGCGCCAATAAGTTGGTAGTGGTGGAGCGGCGCTTCATGAAGCCATGCTGGCACGGAGTTTTTATTGAACTACATAGGTGTTGCAAATGTGGAGTGATAAGTTTTTCAAAAAGCTTTGGAATTGCTGACAATTTAGAGATGCCTCTATAATTAGCAGCGTCAGATTTTTTCCCTTTTTTATGCAGCGGAATAATGAAGGATTCCTTCCACATAAGGGGAAAGATTGAAGTTTTCAGCGATAGATTAAAGAGTTTAACAAGCGGTTTGCACAGTGCCTCGGCGCAGTACTTCAGAACACAGCCTGGTACTCCATCAGGGCCTGGCGAATACACGTGCTTAACCTTAAGAAGATCCGATAACACACCACTTTGATCGAAAGATGGGCAAAATATAAGTTTGGCTGATTGGATATTATAAGTGTAAGGCTGAGCTAAACTGCTGCTAGGTGAATAGGAAGTTTGAAAAACTGTTCAAAGAGATCGGCCATTGCCTGATCGGTGTTCGCATAAGAGTTCTCAAACGTAAGCAGTGGGGGAAAAGATACATGTTTACGCTTAGTGTTTACAAAGTTATAAAACTGCTTCGGATCCTGAGTAAACTGAATCCTGCAGCGGCGAATATAACTCCTATAACATTCTGCGTTACGCACGGTGAAATTGGACCGAGCTACTAAGTATCTTGAATAACTAACTGTACAGCCAGATAATCTATGTTTGTTTAAAAGTCTACTCATACTATTCTTTAAATTTATAAGGTGCCTTGTATACCAAGGCGGATTCGTTGAAGCGGACGGATATTTCCACGGCACGCAAGCGTCGAAAAATATGTTCAAAGTGTAATAAAATTTTTGTAATGCGATGTTTATATCCTCGCATGCCAGTAAATCAGACCAATCAAATTCCAAAATTAACTTATTTAATTTCGTAAAGTCAGCCTTACGAAAGAAACGAACTTTCTGAGATTTAACTGTAGACTTAAGGTCAAAAAAGTAATTATTTTCGATTGAAACCTCAAGAGTGGGATGATATGGATCCTCAGGGTTAGAAAGGGGCAAAGTTCTGGAAAGAGTAATTCCATCAGGATCAGAAACGAAACATAAGTCCAACAGCCGACCTAAAGAATTTCTAACGTGGTTAATTTGCCCGAGTGACATGTCGAACATGCCCTCAGGGAAGACATGGTGGGAGTTAAGCTGTAAAGACGGTGAATTATCAACATTTGACCACATAAGTTCTGGGATATTAAAGTCACCCAGACGATCGAAAACCAAACGAATAGCGGACAAATGTTGCCAGTATGTTGGCGGTTCGGACGAAGGTGGTATGTACGAACAGGTAACATACAAAGATTGATCGGAAAAAGTGATTTTGATGCAAAGAAATTCAATGTCACCAAAGTCTTGTGATTTTACCTCTTCAGAGTCTACAGAAATTAGCACTCCTCCTCCCCTTCGCAAAGTTCTATCACATTTAAAAGTGGTGTACCTACTAGGAAAAACTTCGGAGCTT
This sequence comes from Drosophila ananassae, assembly GCF_017639315.1. Lineage (NCBI taxonomy): Eukaryota > Metazoa > Arthropoda > Insecta > Diptera > Drosophilidae > Drosophila > Drosophila ananassae. The sequence goes on from NW_025319122.1 coordinate 120,829, forward strand.
AAGATCTCTGGCTTTAACCAAGTTTCTGTAAATACTATAATGTGGGATGCAAAAAATGAACTATCAGAATACAGTTTGGGAAGTTTACTACGTAACCCTCTTGTATTCTGATAGGTAAGTGTTAATGAAGACATTAGTTTTTTGAGATTGAGGAAGATGAGGTGGAAGGTTGATCAGTGGCCTTAACATGTGGGAGTTTTACACCCACAGGTTTGGTTATCTTTTTTTTCACCGTACTTGGTTGATGTTCTGGGACGAAAATGTTCTCTGGCCAAAAGCTGGAGGAACAGATCGTCTTGAACATCTGCAAGGGCACACGTATTTTGAAAGATGACGTGTGCCTGGTGTAAGAATATTTTAATTTTGTAATATCCACCACCTTTATGTCGGATTTTGCTTTGGCTTTGATGTAAGCCGAGATATCAATCTCCGAAGTATCAGGGGCAAGCCGGGAAACAAAAATGTGTTTCGATGGTGGGATCACCTGCAAGGGTTTTGGTGCCGCCGAAACTAATACTGCGGCATCAGTGCGTACCGGGGGTCCGGACGGTTTATTACCCTGTTTGGTGACTGTTACAGGAGTTTGAATTATTGGGTCTGGGATCACTTGAAGCGATGCCACTGAGGACATATCGGACAATTGCTCATTGATTCCGAGACATTCGGAAGCCGAATTTTTCTCAGGTCCCGCCATTGAGGTGGCGAGAGATATAAGCGGCTGCATAGTTGTCGGCTGATTTCTTACGCTTTGGAGACTCATTTAGTAGTTGAAGGCTACTAAACTGTGTATCAAGCGCACAGAGTTGGTCATTGATTTTTCGAAAACCACTAATTAACTCCTTGAAACCGCTTTTAGTCTGCCTCATGAACGACCTCATTTCGTCCTGAACAGCACGACAACCATCACAGCAAAAGTGGAGACCAGACCTACGCGAGATTGCATCCGAAACTGACGCCGTGAACCCGGCACACTTAGCGTGTAAAACGTTTTCACAGAGCCAGCAATGGATGGTAGGCTGGGAAGACGAGATTGTCTTATTGCAAGACTTTAATGCACAGACCAATTTAAAATTCATAGTTATTAAAAATTTAAATAATTAATTTATTAAAAATTATTTAAAATTAAATAATTAATTTATTAAAAATTTGTAAAAATTAAATAATTAATTTATTAAAAATTATTAGAAAAAATAACAATTAATTTAAAAATATTATTTGATTTTATTAATGAGTAACCTTGAACCACTGTACCAAGGAAACGAGAAGGGGAGATTAAAGAGAGCAGTTAGTGCAAGTTAGTAAGATATAAAGAAATAGAGATAAGAATCTCTATTGAGCGAGAGTAGAAGCAAAAGAATAGCAACAACACCGTAGGAGATGAAGAAGCAGAGCAGGGCTATTGAGCTATCAGAATTTTGATAGCTACCGAATTAATACACAATCCACAATTCGATTTCAATATTTTTATTGGGTCAATTTAACCCCAAAACAAATTCCGCCGCCGGACCAAAACAATGCCGAATTACAAGTACTAAAACCTAAGAGCTTGCGCAGAAGCTCCACCAAAGCTCCCAAAGTGCATGCGCTACAAAAGTACAATAAAGCGCATGCGAATCTGGGAGAAACAAAGAATATAATACAGCTGATAACGGGCAATTAAGGGACCGCTGCGGCTAGTTACACTGGGAGAATTAAATTGCAATAATTATGTTATTTGATGCTGGCACAAGTCCCAACTTTCCCAAGTATGTTTGGAAAGTAAATTAAATAAATAATTATTTTACCTCCAAATATATCACTGCACACGCGAAGCGATTCGGATCTAAAAAATTGCAATTTGTTTTTATATGTGTAAAGAAATAAACACCGATTGTTTATAGAAAGCTTATTGCAAATTTTACAAAAACGTAGTGCGCACAAAAAAAACACGTCCGTCCGCTTTATGATAAAGAGAGGAAGTGAAGGAGGAGGATTCCAAAAACATTTTCTTTAAGTTCGGATCTCGAGATAATCTTCTCTCGAGCGACAGAAATCGGCGTTTGGCTGCCTCGAATGAGTTGCCCAAAACGCTTGGATCCGACTTAAATGGAAGTTTAACTTCAAATCGACCTGAACATTAACTTCCGATAATGTTCCTCACATAGCTCTTGTTCTGGCGACAACATCTTTTTAGAAGATGGAACTTCTTCCAAGGACCAGAATTTTTTCAAGTTTTTGCCTATTGACTCTAATATTTCTTCTTGGCATTTCAGACTAGAGACTGGCTCTTGAGGAGTTGAGGAATTTGCCAGATATTTTCCCGTTACTATCCACCCAAGGAGAGTTTTTTGAAGGATGGGATGGTTCGGACCTTGCTTTATTTGGCCAACGGACAACAGTTCGAAAAATGACTCAGCTCCAATCAGCATATCTATCCGCTGAGGTTTGTAAAAATATGGGTCTGCTAATGGCAAGTTGTTTGGTAGGGTCCAATCTTTCACGTTGACTGACTGGTCAGGGTGATAGCCTGAAATTGTTTTCAAAACCCAAAAGTCGAACGGAAACTCGCTACTATTGACTCTCGACTTCACCACGGTGTGTATCTTTTTCTTGACTTGTGAATTAGTTTGACCAATTCGAAGCAAGTTGATGCACGATTCCTCCCTACGGATCTGTAAGCGTTGAGCAAGATCTTCTGTAATAAAATTCATTCGTGACCCTGAGTCAAGTAATGCTCGGGCCAATATGTGCTCACCATTTTTTGTTCGAACGCTTACGATCGACTTTGCTAACAAAAACCTTTCTACAGACGACGCATGCAAAGCATGTGAAGTAGAAGGGCAATCATTCGTTAACTCTGGAGGAGGATTTTGTGTGGGTGGTGGTAACGCTAAGTTATTTTCAGTCACTGTAAATCGGTGCAGAAGTTTATGGTGCGATCTTGCACAGATTTGACACCTGGTCGATTTGCACTTCGCTACCGTGTGACCTTTTCGCAGACAATTTAAACATAGGGAGGCTGACTTAACAAACTCAAACCTTTGCATTACAGCAAGGCGAGCGAACGGACTGCACTGGGCCAAAAAATGGTTGTTAGCGTTACAATAACTGCAAGCTGGTTTGGCGTTGGTGGAAGAACAAGCCAACGAAGTTCTATTCAGTTGCTTGCTGAACCCAGTTTTATCTTGTTTGGGTTTGCCAGTCTCTACAGCGGACAGATGCTGGTATCTATGATTTAGTATTTTTTTTTTGAAATGGGACCACAGCGGCAATTCCTCATAATCCAGTGACTCTTCCCATATTTGCTTGGTCACTGGATCCACTCTACTCAAAACTAAATGAATAATCATTGAGTTTGCAATTTTAGTATCATCTCCTATGGATAATAGTGATCCATAAATTGATGGCACAGTGTCGATGAGACCCCTTAACGATGACGCAGACGGCTGAGAATTAAAGGCATTACTTAAAGACATGATCCTTGCCTTGGTAGTTCTTCCTAATTCTAGCACTCTAGCCCGGTTTTGTTTAGAGGGAGTGATCCATCTTCCAAACGTTTCTCCAACCGGCAAATGCTTTTAACTTTGACATTTAATCTTCTCTTTAAGTCAATAAGAGTTGTGGAATTAAGTTTTTGTTTATAACTTTCCATTATAAATAATTTATTTTTTCAATACAAAAACGAAAACAATGCAAATTTAAGATATAATATTTTATTTAAATTTTGTTAAATAAATTTTATTTAATATTTTTCTTGTTGTTGAAGTAAATTAAATAAATTTTAATTTGATATCAAGAAAATGCGAAAACGAAAATAATTAATTAATCTTATTTAAATGTAATAAATAATTTATTAAATTTAACCAAAAAAAAAATCTAAATTTATTAATTAATTGATAAACGAATTATTTGATAGTCGAGGCATAGAGTATCCAAAAAAATAGTTGGTCGCCAATGACACCGAAACCAATATGCACAACCAAATTGTAGGGGAGCGCGTCACTTGGCGTTCCGTTAAACTATACGCGCCAAAAAGTGCATATACATACATACATACAGCAGTGGATAACGGTGGGAAACGAAAACGAGAATATTATCGCTGCATCTATTTGTATGTATGTATACCATATATATATGCACCTTTATTTTATCTGTAATAAATAAAATAATTTTTGGCTGCACTTTAGTATTTATTTGGAAGATTTGTACAATCGGGAACGAGGGGATGGGGGCGACAGTGATTGCTAATAATATATATATATTCTGTTTTATTTTGTTCACAGGCAGTTCATGTAGGTTAGCACATATATTTCTAATTAAACTTTTAGAACTTTTATTTATGTTGTTATTTATTTTTATGCAATATAATATTATTAATATGCAATATTCCAGCACAAGACGGATTTTAATTTGTCTTATCTCAACTTTCAATTATTTTGCATAAATACCTGGGGTTCTGCTTTCGGATCCTTTAATCCTGCGTCCACTTTCCTTTGACAATCGATGCAGGTGCAGGGCATGGGGACGACAAATCCTTCCAGAAGCAGCTCGATTGGAGAAGTTTGTTTCGTGACGCGGAGAATTCTTTTATTTTTGTTTTTTTGAATTCACCACCACAACCGTCGCGAGCAAATATTGTTTTTTGAATATATGTATGTTGTATATTGTTTATTGTATATGTCAAGTCCTGACCGTTGTTGTTGTTGTTGTTGCTGTTCTCCATTGTGGCGCATCGAGTTTCAGCCCTGCACACTATTCCAGTTCTGGTACGCAACTGCTGGCGTCCAACTGTCTACCAACTGTGCATACTACCAAACCTCGATCGGCGACAGCGACACAACGCTGTCGCCTCGCTACAAGGGTACTTTGTAAAGCGACAAAATCCCAGCAACGGTCGCCTGCCAACGGTTGCCTGGCAACCACACACTCACAGCGCAAGAGGCTGATGCAATACTATCACTCTGGTGAAATGCCCGAAATGTGTATTCGCACACACACACACACATATATCCGCAGCCACGCAGTCTCAATGCGCCGACACGGCCATCCTGACCCTAACACGACCTCGTGTAGAAAATAGCAGCATTCGAATTTTCTTACTTTATTAGACTGAACATTAAATAGTTTCATACAATTTTCTTATCTTAACTTATGACAAATTATCGTATTGACAGTTTCACAAAACAGTATTCAGTTCCATACCAATCCAATTCAATTCAACTTTTTCTTTCTTTCTTTTCATTTCTTTGTTTTACTTCTTCTTTTATATAATCCATTCTTCTTCATTATTCACTCTTATAGTCGCATAATAAAATACCCCACACGCATTATCAAAACAAACAATATGCTTTGCACTTGTGCTTGCATTATATTTTATGGACTCAGTACTCTGCCATTTTCATTGGCCAGCTGAACAACTTTGTCACCCTTATTGGTGTACTTCATTTTCTTCTTCAATACTCTCAGTATTTTCATCTTCACTCTTTTCTTCAATACTCTCAATATTTTCATTTTCACTCTTTTCTTCAATACTCTCAATATTTTCATTTTCACTCTCTTCTGTAGCGGTTACGTTTCTTTCATCTAAATTATTATAATCATTTAGCTCTTCGGGAACTTGCTCCTCTGGTAATTTTCTTAAATTCTCATGTGCATATTTATAATTTCTTTTACTAGTTAAAGACTTTAAAATGTACCTGTCACCTTCTAGAACTTTTACTATTTCAAAAGGCCCCCTAAATTTTGGACTTAGCTTGGTCTGGTGTCTTTCTTCGCTCTTAAGTAATACGAAATCTCCAATTTTGTGCCTTTTTATTTTTGCCTTATTTCTATCAAATCGTTCTTTATCATAAGCTGCACTGGCTAATACATTCTTTGCAGCTTGCGCTCTTACGTTTGGCAAATCAATAACATTTTCTATATCACTAGGTGGAAGTAATCCCAATGGGCGTGCTACCTTTCCCAATAACATTTCTAAAGGACTTGCTTTCGTAGTGCGATTGGTTGTACAATTGATTGCCAACTGTACCTCTCCCAACACATCCTGCCAAGACTGTGTTCCCGTTTCAACCGCCGTTAACATATTCTTCAACGTGCTCATAGTTCGCTCCACTTGGCCATTAGCTTGCACCAGTGGCTATCAAATGCAATTTTATTTTTTGATCTGAACAAAATTGACTGAACTTTGCGCCTGTAAAACACCTTCCCTGGTCAGCTATTATTCGGTTTGGTACTCCAAATAATGAAACAGCAGATTGAACGGCCCTTATACAACTCTCACTGTCTAATTTAAGACTATGACTAAGATAGACATATTTGGTAAACGCGTCTATCTGAACAATAACATACTCCTTCTGATCACTCTTGCCACTTAATTTTCCTGTGATATCGATGTGGATAGTGTGCCAAGGAATAGTGACTTTTGATATTGGATGTAATTCCGCCTGTATTTTTCCTGAAGTGGATTTTGACATTTTGCAAGTGATGCAGTTGTCGACAAATTTTTTTGCGTATTTTGACAAACCAGTAGAAATCGTAAGTTTTATCTAATGTCTTTTCGAAACCTAGATGCATTATGGACTCATGCACTTGATTTATGACAGACCATCTGAAAGCTCGTCGCACCACTGGTAAGCAACGTGTTCTCCCATTTCTTTGTATCTTTCGATGAAGAACTTCTGCCCTTAATTCATAGGTTTTCGCAATATCTTCAGGCAGAGAAGAGTTTTTAAAATGTTTAACAATTTCGACTATGTTGTTCAGCAATAAGCCAGTTGCTTGAAATTTCTGCTAAATTTACTCTTTTCTCTTCGACTATTTTTGCGGTTGTAGTAGACTTTTTTGAAAGGGGATTTCTCGATAAAAAGTCAACGTGTGCCATCCTTTTCCCTTCTCTATACTGAATATCGACTGTGAATTGCTGCAAATAACCCCACCAACGCTGTGCTCTGGGGGTTAAATCTCGTTTATTTCTCGCCGCCTTAAGCGAGTTGCAGTCAGTATAAACTAAAAAGTTCCTGCCCAGCAAATAATGTCGAAAATGCTTAATGGCGTTCACGACAGCTAAGGTTTCCAACTCGTACGAGTGATATCTTGATTCTGCCGGTGAAGTAGTTTTGCTATAGTATTCTATTACCTGGGGTTTTTTATTAATTTTGTGTAATAAAATTGCACCTTACCCAACTGCAACTGGCGTCTGTGTGCAATTCGATTGGATAATAAGGGTCAAAAATAACAAGGACTGGTTTGTCGGTAAGAGTGGCAATGACCTTTTTCCGTATCTGTTCATGCTCTGTTTTCCAAATAAATTTGTTTTTATCTGCAGTTAAGAAATATAACGGTTTCATTACCCTTACTCGTGAAAATCCCTTAATAAACTGTCGGAAATAGGATGCTAGCCCAATGAATTGTCTAAGTGAAGTGACTGACTGTGGAGGCGGAAGAGCAGTCAACGCTACAACTTTCTGTGGGTTTGGACGAATCTCACCCGCACTTATATTGTAACCCAAATATTGAACCGATGTTTTCATGAATGAGCACTTTGTAAGATTGAATGAAAACCCAGCCTTTGTCAAAACATCTAGAACGATCTGTAATCTTTCTAGCGCCTCGCATTTTGTTGAGGCGGCTATCATGATATCATCCATATAGACGATGACAAAGGAATTTGCTAGATCCCCTAGCGCCTGTATTACTAATCGTTGACTAATCGTTGTTGAAAACCAGAAGGTGCGTTTTTGAGCCCAAATGGCATGGACAGGAACTCGTATTGACCATCCGGAGTCACAAACGCCGTGTTCTCGATAGAATCTGAATGTAAAGGAATTTGGTAATATCCGCTGGCCATGTCTAGACATGTAAAGTAATTAACTCCCACAAGCCTATTGATTTGATCTTGTATAGGTGGTAAAGGGTATTTATCAGCGACCGTATTTGAATTCAGCTCTCTAAAGTCAACACAAAGTCTGTCCGTACCATTTTTTTTCTTCACTAACAATATAGGGCTTGCATAAGGTGAGCAGCTTGGCCTAATTATATTGCATTTTAGCAGTTCATTAATTTTGTCCCTAACCAAATCTCGCTCGCATGGACTTAAACGATATGGCCTTCTCTGTACGGTTTTTGTTGGATCAATCAACCTAATTTTCATTTCGCCAATTCTGACTTTAGTACTTGGGATCCCAGTTATAAATGAATTTGAGTACTTTGCCAACAGTGAATGTAGTTTTATTTTATCTTGTCCCTCAAGCTCAGTATCAATATCGGCTGGCTCATTGCCGGTACACAAATTAACTACTTTGGTCTTTGAGATCCTAAATTGGTTTGATGAAATGACAATATCAAGACCCTGATTTAATATCTCATGGCCAATTACAATGTCGTTCTACATATCATCATCGCCTATAACGTGAAACAAAATTTCAATACAATAATCGTCATTTTTTACATTGCTTAATATTTGTACAGTACTACATATTCCATTGCTGCCGATAACTTTTAACATAACAATATTATGGAATCTTTTACCAGAAAATTTGGTACTTAGCTTTTCTTTTATCAACGAGCATTCCGATCCCGAATCGAAGGTGATTTCAAAAATTTGGCCTCTATGGTTCAGACATCCCTTTGGTACTGCAACACTGCACTGTTCCACTCGCTTCTCCCGATTGAATGCCTTGTTCCTATCAGCTTCCTTCTTTGTACATTGGGTGGATATGTGTCCCAATTCTCCGCACTTGTAGCAAGTTAAATTTGATTTTCCACGGTGATGAACATCATGCCTGCCATGTTGGGCTTTATCAGTCGCGAATTGATTCTGTTGTTTCCTGAATCTGCATTCAGCCATTTTATGGCCCATTTTTCCGCAGAAATGGCACTCCATCGGTGATTGTTTTTGCCGTTTAGAATAAGTTTCAGCCTGATGCTCCATAGCGCCGCTTTTCCTTTTAATAAAAGTGAATGCTTTTAATTCGGACTGTAGATCGACTCTGGTTCAAACATTTGATGTGAAACTTAAACGCTGCAATCGGTGATCGAAGCTTGCCAGCAGCGCAAGGGTCACAGACACAGCAATCTCTTCGTTATCCATTTGACGCCATTTCGTTGTTAGTTCGGTAACCATGCGACTTGCATGAACGCCAGACTCTCGCCATCAGTCGGTCGATTTGATAGCATATTAAGAAACATAGCGGCTGGTGTTTCTATAGTGTCGAAGCGTTGTATAAACAATTCTTTAAACTCAGGCCAAGTAATTTCAGCATAGCACACTTGCGAAAGCCATTGCGAAGCACTTCCTTCTGAAGCCGAACTCAAGGCCATAACCAATGCACTGCTTCTCAATGTGTTTTCTTGTAAAATCACTTCCACCGTTGTGCCCCACGATGATGCGTTGGCGCCTGGTTTGTCTGGATTGAATTTGGGTAGTTGCACAGTTTTGTCCTGCCCTGCATCAGGTACAGTTGTTTTTATGGCTTTCACTAGTTCAATTAAATTTTTATTTTGTAACTCCATCAGGGCACGCCTTGGTCCATCTGGTGCTGAAGGCTGGTGGCCAGATCCCACTTCTGATGTCAAGTCCTGACCGTTATTGTTGTTGTTGTTGCTGTTCTCCATTGTGGCGCATCGAGTTTCAGCCCTGCACACTATTCCAGTTCTAGTACGCAACTGCCGGCGTCCAACTGTCTACCAACTGTGCATACTACCAAACCTCGATCGGCGACAGCGACACAACACTGTAGCCTCACTACAATGGTACTTTGTAAAGCGACAAAATCCCAGCAACGGTCGCCTGCCAACGGTTGCCTGGCAACCACACACTCACAGCGCAAGAGGCTGATGCAATACTATCACTCTGGTGAAATGCCCGAAATGTGTATTCGCACACACACACACATATATATCCGCAGCCACGCAGTCTCAATGCGCCGACATATATGTATTGTGTCACTGTCACTGTTTTTGTTGCTTTTTTATTTGATTAAATTAACTACAGTCCACCCGGGGGCGCCAAAATGTTCACTGAAATTAGTTTATCTCGTCGCGAAAAACCGAAAGACAAAAGGGTGGCTCTAAAATTTAAATATAGCAACTACGAGAAATACGTGCACTCGGTTCAACTTTATAAATTCGAATATATTTCTTTCAAAAGAACTTAAGCCTAGCTTATCTATTGCGGCGAAGCGGGGCGAATTCACGAGAGAGCGCAAGTGAGTTTTTTTTGCGCTCCCGCTCCGCCCTATACTAACTTATACTAGACTTCAATAAAATTCAAACTTAATATTCTACATTAATTTTACAGCTTGCCTTTCCTTCCACTTAGACTGCGTGGCATCGTCCACTTTCTGCAACAGCACTTGAATTATGATGCAGCTAGCAATCTGCTTCGTTCTGCTTCGTTCTGCTGCCTAGCAACTCCAATACGACGTCATAATTTTTGTCCGTGAGACGATCAAACCGCCTCCAAGGCATACTCACGAGGCAGGACCGCAACCGCTGATGCTTCTCGACCCGACCTATGAATGGGTTTGTGTCCACCAAGGTCGACAACAGTGAACCTCCACTAAAAGTGGAAAGTGGAAGAGGCAGCGAAGCCTGGAAAGTTCTGCGGTTACCACATTCGATATCACGAGAAAGAGTGTTGCACAGTTAAGGCGGTTAATATGAGCGATTTAAGATTGTTAGTGGAGCAAAGTGACAAGATGTGGTAGAGACCATTGTAGTCCGAACATAATGCCCTGATGGGATCGTGTTGGGCATATGTCGAACTACAATGGCTGAGGAGTAGAGGACGAAAGTTTCTAGTTCTTCTACTAGGAACGTTAAAATTAAAGCGTGTTAGTAAGTGCTGGCTGTCTACATTTCCATAAATAAGATTAAGGGTTAACGGTTTGTAAATAATGGTAAGTTGTTTAGTAAAAGTCTAAAATGTTTTGTAAAAGTACGATAAGAGGGAAGGTAAAAATGTTCATCCCAATTAAGTCCACTAAGAGCGAAAGTTTTTTTGTACAGATTCAATGTGATCTTGGTGTACTCCGTACTAAGGACTCCAGACACACGATCCATACTCTAAAATCGGACGGACCAATGAGGTATATAACGTTTTAGTTATGTATGGGTCATTAAATTTTTTTGACCATCTTTTAATAAAACCAAGCACACTCATAGCTTTATTGACCCATAGCTGTATTATAGATATATGGTCGGTAAATTTAAGTCTCAAATCTAAAAGGACACATTGATCGTTAACCTGAGTTAATCGTTCTAACGCCTTCCCGTAGAGAAAGGGCATAGCCTGGTGAGGACTAGATCGGTAAAAAGACATTAGTTTACATTTCGATCCATTAAGCTTTAGGTTATTTGCAAAACACCAAATTTTTTTTGAAGTTTATCCAAATCGGATTGAAGTCTAGACTGGGCATTAGTGAATTCATAATTAAGGCCCAGCTTAACGTCATTAGCGTACATAAGTACCAGTGAATTGCTTAAGGCAAGAGGCTAGTCGTTAATAAACAGTGTAAAAAGTAGGGGTCCAAGATGGCTTCCATGGGGCATCCCAGATGTTGCGCGGACTAAACGCGAGAAACACGTTGGGTTCTCCCAGATAAGTAGCTCGAAATCCAGATAAGAAGATCAGTTGGGAATCCCAAAAGATTGAGTTTAATTATAAGACGCGAAAGGTTAACAGAGTTAAATGCTTTACTGAAGTCAGTGTAAATGACGTCTGTTTGTAAGCCATTCCGGAACGCATCCGTCATAAAAGATGTTAGCTCCAATAAGTTGGTAGTGGTGAGCTGCGCTTCATGAAGCCATACTGGCAGGAAGTTACTATTGAACTACGTAAGTGTTGCAAATGTGAAGTGATAAGTTTTTCAAAAAGCTTAGAAATTGCTGACAATTTAGATATGCCTCTATAATTTGCAGCGTCGGATTTTTTCCCTTTTTATGCAGCGGAATAATGAAAAATATAAGGTTGGCTGATTGGATATTATAAGTGTAAGGCTGGACTGAACTGCTGCTAGGTGAACACGTAGTTTAAAAAAACTGTGCAAAGAGATCGGCCATTACCTGATCAGTGTTCGCATAAGAGTTCTCAAACGTAAGCAGTGGGCGAAAAGATACATGTTTACGCTTAGTGTTTACAAAGTTATAAAACTGCTTCGGATCCTGAGTAAACTGAATCCGGCAGCGGCGAATATAACTCCTATAACATTCTGCGATATGCACGGTGAAATGGGACCGAGCTACTCTTGAATAACCAACTGTACAGCCAGATACTCTATGTTTATTTAAAAGTCTACTCATACTGTTCCTTAAATTTATAAGGCTTGTAAAATAATCATATTCGTTGAAGTAGATGGATATTTTCACGGCACACAAGCACACAGCGGCACACAAAATATGTTCAAAGTGCAAAAGTATGTTCCTCCCACTTGGCCTGGGTAGCTGGATCTAATCCTTGGAGCACATGGACAATGATGTAAGACATAATTCTCTTTGGAGATTTCCAAGGAACGAACTGCTTCCAAGGCTGCGTCGCTTAGACAAGATAGCAACCTCTGCAGCTTTTCCACCTTACTAGTGTGAGGATTGCAGCCCACGATTGTTCGTGTAGTAAATTCGTATAGCTTACCTTTATCTGTCGAATGTAATTCTGTCGATAATTAAAATTGTGTAATGCAACTTGTTGATAGTTCAAGAGCACAAAAGTCAAAAATAAATTTAAAAGCTCCGAAAAAGTCTGGTTGTTAACCGAAGTCTACAAAATCTAAAAAGTAGCACCTGCTACTGCACCTAACCACTTCCCATCCCAAAACACCATCTTGCAACGGGCCGGACTAGGGCCGGACTCGGCTGCCAGGAAGTGCGTTCAGAATTTTTGTTTTCCCACAGAACCTGCGGGTAACAATCACGGGAAAGTCTAAGTCTCGTAGCTGCGCTGCCCAAAGCGGCAGCGGAGAGACGGTTATGTATTCTTAAATATTTATATATGAATATATATTTATGTTATGTTCGCTTAGGCGGAGGTATATGGACATGCATAAGGTCCACTCGTGTTACGTGTATGCGGACATATGCACTTTTCGGCGTACAGCAAAGGAACAGCGGGCGATTCATATTTCGGTGCACTTAGGTTTATGACCGAGACCTTGGATAACATAAACACTGCGACAAAGTGTTACAGTGTGTACCCTTTAAGTACTCTTGGAACAGTGGGTGGTCGATATATAAGTATATGATGTTAATAGTGCATATATGTGCAAATTATATGTTTTAATTCCCGATTTAAAATAAAAAAATAAAAATTAGGATTTTTATTTTATAAATTTTATTATTAAATTCAAGAATGAGTTATAAAGATATCCTATTGGATTGATCGTAGATTATAAACTGATTTTACAAATTAAATTTTCTTATAACTATAGCTTTTATCGGTGACAGCGACGCTGGCAGCATAGATGGACTTTGGTTGAATAGTTTTGATTGGTCAGAGTTTTATGCTGACATGTAGGTTCCCAGGATGGGCACTTGTTTATGAATTTGGAGCAAAAGGGGTTTGATGTTTACGTCTACTGTCGTCGATAAAGGCGTGTGAATGGTTTATGTCTATGTTTATGTCTGGATGCCAATGATAATGCTATGGGAAAGGGTTTGTGTCTAGCCTATTTGAATTATTCCCTCTATTTGAATAGTAGGCTCTGGAATGTTGTTTATATACGATTTGATAGGTATGGCAGGGTATACTGGTTTTATGGGGGATTCGTTATCTAGGGTATTTGCAGATACATTAAGTGTATCTGTGGATACACTACTCGCCCCTCCTTTAGAAATTTCAACATCCTTGTTGAATTTGACAACAATTTCCTTGTGGTTGGCTAAACGCTTATAAGTGAATATTGATGGGATAATAAATTACATAAATTGTTATGCTTACAACTTTAAGTATTAGGCTTATAAATACAATCCATTTGTAGACAATATCTTGTTTTTGTTGATTGATTAATGATTCTATAAGTTTTAAAATTGGTGTTGGTTCATGTAGAGTTACATTGGTACTTGACAATATTATTTTATATTCATTTATATTCTTTGAAGTAGTGAATTTGATATTTCTTATTTCAATTGTACATTGACTTAATTGTATAATATTATTTCCTTCAATTGTTTTATTAAATAATTCACAATTTTGGTTAATTTGCGTTTTACTTAAATTATGTTATTATAATATTTGGTTCAATGTATTTTATAAATTCTTTTTCTGAAATAAAAGTGTGTTGACAAATTGCTAATTGATTTGTAAGGATCTTTGAAATACATTGGTCAGTTACTAAATATTTTTGATCCATTACATCCACTAAAGGGTTTGCAGAATTTTCCAAATAATAAACACTTTTATTATTATTCATAAAATATTCAAATTTATCTGTATAATTAGATGTAGATAATAAGTAGAATGTTATGAAGTCTAGTATAAGTTAGTTTAGGGCGGAGCGGGAGCGCAAGTGAAGCTCTCACTTGCGCTCTCCCATGAATTCGCCCCGCTTCGCCGCACTAGATAAGCTAGGCTTAAGGTTTGTTAATATGAAATAGAACCGAATTTATAACGTCGAAGAGTGCACGCATTTTTGTTTTTCGCTCGTTTTTTTTCGCAAGTTAATTATTTCTACAGCCACCGATTTTTCCTTTCGTTTTTCGCGACGAGATAAAATAATCTCGATAAACATTTTGGCGCCCCCGGGTGGACTGTAGTATAATTAATTAAATAAAAAAGCAACAAAAAAATAGTGACAGTGACACATACATATATATACAATATAATATATAACATATATACATATATTCAAAAAAAAAAATAAGAGTTGCTCGCGACGGTTGTGCCAGTGAATTCAAAATACAAATTTAAGAATTCTCCGCGTCGCGAAATAAAACTTCTCCATAGCTGCTTCTGGAAGGATTCGTCGTCCCCATGCACTGCACCTGCATCAATTGTGAAAGGAAAGTGGCCGCAGGATTAAAGGATCCGAAAGCAGAAACCCAGGTATTTGTGCAAAAAATTGAAAGTTGAGATAAGACAAATTAAAATCCGTCTTGTGCTGGAATATTGCAACCTCCTTTCAATTCTTGGCGCATACGTACGTAGAAAAAATAGTAGAGCAAAAATAAATAACAACATATATAAAAATTCTAAAATTTTAATTATAAATATATGTTCTAACCTAAATGTACTGCCTGTGGATAAAATAAAAAAGAGAATATTTATATTATTTGCAATCACTGTCGCCCCCTACCCCTCGTTCTCGAATTTACAAATCTTCCAAATAAATACTAAAGTGCAGCCAAAAATTATTTTAATTATTTCAGATAAAATAAAGGTGCATATATATTTGGTTTACATACATACAAATAGATGGAGCGATAATATTCTCGTTTTCGTTTCCCACCGTTATCCGCTGCTGTATGTATGTATGTATATGCACTTTTTGGCGCGTATAGTTTACCGGTCTGCCAAGTGACGCGCTCCCCTACAATTTGGTGGAGCATATTGGTTTCGGTGTCATTGGCGACCAACTATTTTTTTGGATACTCTGTGCCTCGACTATCAATAATTCGTTATCAATTAATTAATCAATTTAGATTTGGTTAAATTTAATAAATTATTTATTATATTTAAATAAGATTAATTAATTATTTTCGTTTTCGCATTTTCTTGTTGTTGAATTAAATTCAATAAATTTTTAAATAAATTTTAGAAAAATTTAATAAATTTTTAATATTAATATTTTAAAATTAATAAAAAATTTTAAATAAATTATTAAATCTTAAATTTGCATTGTTTTCGTTTTTGTATTGAAAAAACAAAATTTTTTTTAAAATGGAAAGTACTAAACAAAAACTTAATTCCACGACTCTTATTGACTTAAAAAAAAGATTAAATGTCAAAGTTAAAAGCATTCGCCGGTTGGAGGAACGTTTGGAAGATGGATCACTTCCTCTAAACAAAACCGAGCTAGAATGCAGGCTTCAGGTTTTAGATGAGGCAATTTCTAAAGCAAATGAGTTGCAAGACCAGATCGAGCAAATAGATGAATTGGATGATTTCGGAGCCGAGTTGGAAGAATTAGGAATAACTACCAAGGCAAGGATCATGTCCTTATGTAATGCCTTGAATTCAGCTGAAGACTCCCGTTCAGCTACTGCAATTTCTGCAGCCCCAACTCGAGCTCGACTTCCTAGTTTGGCATTGCCAAAATTCAGTGGAAATTATTCGGATTTCAAAAATTTCATAAGTCTTTTCGAGACATTAGTTGACAAAGATGTGAACAGCTAGATTGGGATGAGTCCATTCCACTGCACTTGGAAACCGCATGGAACAAGATTCAGCTTGCCTTGTCACAGTTAGAAGAGATCTCAATACCGAGATTTGTGATGAGTGAGCCAATGTCACCAATTGAAATTCATGCCTTTTCTGACGCATCGATGAGAGCCTATGGAGCCTGCGTCTATATCCGTTGCAAATCTGCAGAAGGTAGTAAAGTCTCATTGTTGACAGCAAAGTCGAAAGTAGCGCCGCTCAAGACAAAGACGCTCCCCCGTCTTGAGTTATGTGCCGCTCACCTTCTCGCGGACCTCTGTCGCAAAATAAAACCTCTTATCAAAGCACCGATCGAACGAAGTGTATATTGGTCAGATTCGGAAGTTTGTCTTCATTGGATTCGTTCCCATCCATCGTCGTTGTCAACGTTCGTATCAAATAGAGTTGCTGAGATTCAAGAGTGGTCAGAGGATAGCACGTGGCGGCATGTACCAACTAAACAGAACCCGGCAGATATTGTGTCAAGAGGTGGAGACGTAAAGGAAACGATAGAATCAATTTGGTTCACAGGTCCATCGTTTTTAACGGAGCCGGAAGATAAGTGGCCAACGAGCCCTCGGTTTGATCCGTCACCAGAGATTTTGCAGATGGAAGCAAAGAAGAGTGCGGTCGGACTGACTGCAATGGTCTCTACCTCATATTTGTTGGAAGTGATAGAAGGATTTTCCTCTCACTTAAAACTGCTGCGAGTGTTCGTTTACATGGTCCGCTTTATAAAGAAATGTAAAAAATTAGTAGTTCCTTCTGATAATGTACCTTCCCCTGTCGAATATCGAGACGCGTTTAATAAAATTGTCCAGATAGTCCAAGAGCACGAGTATCAAGAGGAAATTAAAAATGTTAGAAAAAATCTTGTTGTTAGCCCAAGCCTACAGAAGCTAAGTCCGTTTGTTCATGAAACCTCTCAGGCTGGGCTTACCTTTTCGTTGTTGCGGGTCGGGGGGCGACTAGCTAATGCTCCTATTTCGTACGATGCCAAGTTTCCAGTATTGTTGACGAAGCGCTCTCAATTTGTTCAGAGCTACGTCCGATACTTGCACGAGTCGAATTTTCATGTGGGTCCACGAGCACTAGTGAGTCTCTTGCGACAGCGCGTTTGGATAGTAAACGCGCAGGAAGTCTGCAGTCAGATAGTGCGGTCATGCATACGATGTTTTAAATGCAAGCCTCATCTGATGACTCAAATCATGGGAGATTTACCCCTAGATCGAGTTCGTGCTCTCCGCCCATTTTCCATATGTGGCGTGGATTTCTGTGGCCCTATTGAGACGACCTTGAAAATTCGCGGTAGGCCACCATACAAGTCCTACATTGCCCTGTTTGTTTGTTTTTCGTCTAAAGCAGTACATTTAGAAGTAGTTTCCGATCTGTCAACTGATTCCTTTCTATTGGCTTTTCAAAGGTTCGTTGGGCGCCGAGGATGTCCGCAGACCGTGCACTGCGACAACGCGACAAACTTCGTCGGAGCGAGTCGCCACTTCGCGGCACTGCGGCACCAGATCGAAAGCGAAGCGGACGAGCTGCGGCAATACGCATCAAAAAAAGGATGCGTATTTGCGTTCATACCGCCGCGGGCTCCGCACATGGGCGGACTATGGGAGGCAGGTGTGAAGTCTGCAAAGAACCTACTCCTACGAGCGGTGGGCAGCGCGAAGTTGACCGCTGAGGAGCTGCAGACCGTCCTCGTTGGAGTCGAGGCCGTCCTGAACTCGAGGCCCCTGGGCGCCCTCAGTCAGGACCCAAGCGACGGCGAGGCGCTGACTCCCGGGCACCTGTTGACAGGCGGGCCGCTCATCGCCCCACCAGCACCGCGGACCCCGGACCAGCAGGGTCTAACGTGCTTGCGGCGATGGCGGCTTGTCTCGTCAATCAAGCAAATGTTTTGGCAGCGTTGGTCCCGGGAGTACGTCTTGGGCCTACAGGCGCGGTCGCAGTGGCAGCGGGAGCAGGAGGACGCCAGGAAGGGCGATCTGGTCCTGGTCGCCGAGGACGACCAGCCGCCCCAGCAGTGGATCACCGCCAGGGTCGTCGAGACTCACGCCGGCGCGGACGGAAGGGTCAGGGTCGCCGACGTCAGGACGAGTAGAGGAGCATTGTTTCGGAGAGCAGTCCATAAGCTGGCAAGGCTGCCAATAGTTGAAGCCTAAGGAAGGCCTTCAACGGGGCCGGTGTATAATTAGATGTAGATAATAAGTAGAATGTTATGAAGTCTAGTATAAGTTAGTTTAGGGCGGAGCGGGAGCGCAAGTGAAGCTCTCACTTGCGCTCTCCCATGAATTCGCCCCGCTTCGCCGCACTAGATAAGCTAGGCTTAAGGTTTGTTAATATGAAATAGAACCGAATTTATAACGTCGAAGAGTGCACGCATTTTTGTTTTTCGCTCGTTTTTTTTCGCAAGTTAATTATTTCTACAGCCACCGATTTTTCCTTTCGTTTTTCGCGACGAGATAAAATAATCTCGATAAACATTATCATTTATGTCAATTTGGCGGCCTAAATTATCTGGATATTTAATTATTCTGTATTTTTGAGTTTCATTAAAAGATGTTGGTATATGGGCTAAAATAAAAGTATTTTTGGTTTGACTGCATATCCAAGCTGAAGTCTTTATTGATAATAATTTTTCTTCATTAATGTCATCTAACTCTTCATGTTTTAATATTTTAGGATTAAATATTCCAATTCTTGTTAACTGAATCCCCATTTGTAAATCTTCAATGTATTCTAGAAAAATGTGTAAAGAATATCTAAAAAGGTGCAAGGCCTCATTTTCCTCTTCTTCCCGTATTAATTTATTTATGTCTTCTGTATGTTTATTTATTATACCAATGATTTCATTAAATTCTGAATTTTCTATCATATTTTCTTTTATATTATTTAATTTTATTTCTAACTCTTTTTTATCTTCTTCTGTTAGTGTACCAAACAAATATTTGTGAGCTGATCCTACAATATTTACTAATCCCCGTTTTTGTCTATTTGATTGGATAATCCCTTTTATTTCATGTTTTAATTGTTTAAGTGCTAAAGCTATATCTGGAATTGTTTTATATAAATTTTCATATTTTATAAATTCTTGGTATGTATTTAATATTTTTGTTTGATTTATTTCTATCATGTGGTGTTCGTAATTAAGAGATATTTTTATAGTTCCTGTATTCAATAGTAAATAGCCATTTTTTGAAGTAATTGGGACAATACTAATTTGTTGAGCCGTTATTAATGGTAACGTTGTCCATGGTACTATTATTATCACTTTCAATATCAGAGTCAGAATTTTCAACATTTCTGGAATAACGAGAAAAATTGCGTTTTTTAACCCTCTAGTGCCCAAGACCGCCTCTAGACGGGTAATGTTAAAAATACCGTTATTTTATTCTTTTCAATCCTTTTGACTCGGTTTTGCATTGTTTCTAATTTGGGAAAGCCCAAAAATTAAGTTGGTTGCTTTTGGAATACATACTAAAGCTTGCGCAAGCTGCTGTATTCATTTGAAGAAGAAAATTTGTGAAACTCGAATGAAGTAATTATTTTGTAAAAAGTGCAAAATGTAAATATTTTTTTTAAATATTATAAATAGTTTGCCGGTGGAATAAAAAATTGTACCGTGTTGTTGATAGTCTCAAGGACGCAAAATACGAAACTCACACTAAAAATAAGCTTTCGTTAGCTTTTTATTGCATTTATAAAATATCCCGTCTAGAGGCGGTCTTGGGACGTGCTTGTGGCGATGGCGGCTTGTCTCGTCAATCAAGCAAATGTTTTGGCAGCGTTGGTCCCGGGAGTACGTCTTGGGCCTACAGGCGCGGTCGCAGTGGCAGCGGGAGCAGGAGGACGCCAGGAAGGGCGATCTGGTCCTGGTCGCCGAGGACGACCAGCCGCCCCAGCAGTGGATCACCGCCAGGGTCGTCGAGACTCACGCCGCCGCGGACGGAAGGGTCAGGGTCGCCGACGTCAGGACGAGTAGAGGAGCATTGTTTCGGAGAGCAGTCCATAAGCTGGCAAGGCTGCCAATAGTTGAAGCCTAAGGAAGGCCTTCAACGGGGCCGGTGTATAATTAGATGTAGATAATAAGTAGAATGTTATGAAGTCTAGTATAAGTTAGTTTAGGGCGGAGCGGGAGCGCAAGTGAAGCTCTCACTTGCGCTCTCCCATGAATTCGCCCCGCTTCGCCGCACTAGATAAGCTAGGCTTAAGGTTTGTTAATATGAAATAGAACCGAATTTATAACGTCGAAGAGTGCACGCATTTTTGTTTTTCGCTCGTTTTTTTTCGCAAGTTAATTATTTCTACAGCCACCGATTTTTCCTTTCGTTTTTCGCGACGAGATAAAATAATCTCGATAAACATTATCATTTATGTCAATTTGGCGGCCTAAATTATCTGGATATTTAATTATTCTGTATTTTTGAGTTTCATTAAAAGATGTTGGTATATGGGCTAAAATAAAAGTATTTTTGGTTTGACTGCATATCCAAGCTGAAGTCTTTATTGATAATAATTTTTCTTCATTAATGTCATCTAACTCTTCATGTTTTAATATTTTAGGATTAAATATTCCAATTCTTGTTAACTGAATCCCCATTTGTAAATCTTCAATGTATTCTAGAAAAATGTGTAAAGAATATCTAAAAAGGTGCAAGGCCTCATTTTCCTCTTCTTCCCGTATTAATTTATTTATGCCTTCTGTATGTTTATGTAATGATTTCATTAAATTCTGAATTTTCTATCATATTTTCTTTTATATTATTTAATTTTATTTCTAACTCTTTTTTATCTTCTTCTGTTAGTGTACCAAAAAAATATTTGTGAGCTACAATATTTACTAATCCCCGTTTTTGTCTATTTGATGGGATAATCCCTTTTATTTCATGTTTTAATTGTTTAAGTGCTAAAGCTATATCTGGAATTGTTTTATATAAATTTTCATATTTTATAAATTCTTGGTATGTATTTAATATTTTTGTTTGATTTATTTCTATCATGTGGTGTTCGTAATTAAGAGATATTTTTATAGTTCCTGTATTCAATAGTAAATAGCCATTTTTTGAAGTAATTGGGACAATACTAATTTGTTGAGCCGTTATTAATGGTAACGTTGTCCATGGTACTATTATTATCACTTTCAATATCAGAGTCAGAATTTTCAACATTTCTGGAATAACGAGAAAAATTGCGTTTTTTAATTTTTTTAAATTTACTTTTGTGTTTTATTACTTTGTGACCCCTATTTATTTCCTGCCAGTGTTTTTCATCTTTTTGTAAAATTTTTCCTGTTTTCTTAAATGGATTAACAAGTTTCGGCTTACGTTTCATATCTTTTTCAACTTTTGCATAATTTAAATCTACCTCATACTCTTCCCGTTTTTCATTAATTTTATCAATTTTTGATTCTTTTATTTTTTGGACATTTTTATTAGGTTTCATACCGAAAATAAATATTTCAGCAGGGGTTCTACCTGTAGTGTCATGTGTTACTTCATGATTATAAACATATGTAGCTTTTTCGATATTCATGAGCTTGTCTTCCGCATCATTAAGTGTATTTATGATTCGTAATTTTTCATTAATTGTTTTGTGAACTCTTTCTATATCAGCTATACCATTCTTGCTGCTAGTAATTTCGATCTCAATATTTTCTTTTTCTAACCAATTTTGTAATGATTTGCATACTAATCCGGGATCTTGATCCATTTTTATTATTTTTGGTTTACCTAACATATTAAATATTTTAAGTAATGCTTTTTTACTTTCGATCCAATCTGTGGTATGAGTTTCTATAATTGAAACAAATTTTGAATAGATATCAATACAAGTTAAAAATTTTCTTTGATCAATAAAATAATAGTCAATTACATATTTTTCACGGCTATTTTTACTTTCAGGGGTTTTTCCAAATGTTAATGCTACTTTTCTATGTTCTGCCTTGCATAAATTACAAATATCGCATTTATTAATTATATTTTGGATTAATTTTTGTGCATCTGGAAAATAGAATTTAGCTTTAAAATCTTCATATGTTTTTTTAATACCTTGATGAATAGTTTTCTCATGAATATTAATTACTTTCTCGTGAAAATCTGCGTAGGTAGATATATTAGGAAGTATTACTGATGTTTTCATTAATTTTGTTCCCAAATTTGGTTTAATTAATTCCATGAAAGCCCTTTGAAATATTGCGAAATCTTCGTCATTATTTATGTACATTACAAAATTGTGTCCACATACAAATTTAAGAATAATATCTTTTGCTGTACGTTCCGTCATGTTACTATATTTTATTGTATTAATTGTTTTATTAAAATACCGGACTAATTCATTACTATCTTCATTTCCCTTTTCAAATATTAATTGGTGACTGAAAACATTAATTGGACGCTCTGTAATCTGAATACAATTGCCATTATCTTCTTGGGCGCTATATATAGTAGCTCCTGTGCTTTGTAAATCATCCTCGTTTTGAAATGTTTCTTCTAGTTGTTCATTATTTGATTCTTTTTTAGGTAGCCTAGATAAGGCGTCTGCTACATAATTTTCCTTTCCTTTAATGTAATTCATACCACAATCATATTGACTAAGATATATTTTCCATTTTTGCAATTTCATATTAGGTTCTTTAATATTGTGTAACCAAACTAGTGGTTTATGATCGGATGTAATTTTAAATTTTCTTCCAAATAGATAGGGTCGGAAGTACTTAGTTGCCCAGACTACGGCTAATAACTCTTTTTCGATAGTTGAATAATTTATTTCATGATCATTTAATGTTCTACTTGCATAGCAAACTGGTCTACCTTCTTGAGCTAGGACAGCTCCTAAAGCATAATTACTAGCATCAGCAGTTAATTCAAATGTTTTTTCAAAATCTGGATATCTAAGGATTGGATCATTTGTAATTAGTGTTTTTAATTTTTCAAATGCTTCAACGTAATTATTATCTTTGACATTTATTTTTGAACCCTTTTTAAGGCACTGCACAGTGGTTCCACAAGAGGCCAAAAATCAAAAAAAGTGATAACAAAGAATAGAAAAAAATTGCACGCAAATTGTCTCTAAAATGTTCAAACTTCTTGATGGCAAACTGGTTTTGTCTGAAAATCTAACGGGACTTTCTAAAAATTGAATGAAAAGCGTAATCATGTGTACATTTTTGAAGTGCAGCTGTACTAAGCAAGAATTTTTACAAAACAAAATTGCGATTCAAAGTGGTCAAACGTTTGTCATAGTGATCCGATTTTCATTATTCAAAATGCATTTTGAAGTTGAAGGTATTTACTTTAAATGTATATATTAAGAATTAAATAAATCCAACAAATTTTTTAGTGAAATTAACAAATTTGATTTAATATTTTTTGTGTATTTTGTGAACGTATTTTTTATGTTTACCTAAAGTTTTAGTTGTGTTCCCCCCCCGATTCCCCCATAGATATTATGTTCATTGTATTAATCAGAGTTTTTACTTAATAAAAGTGTTTAAGTCATCTGCAGAAATTTGCAGATGTGCTTAAAATCGGGAAAATTCTAACACCCTCTTAACTTTTTCAGGGTCAGTTTTGCACTACAAAAATTTATTTTCGCTTGTGGGGTTGTTGTTCTGTTGCTTTGTCCTTCGTCCTTTGAGTTTGTGTTTATTAATAGATTTGCATATAATAGTTTTGATTTATTTTTTGTTTATTCCATTGCTTTAAACTTTATTAAGTTCTTCTTATAAGTGTGTTTTCTCACGTTTATATGCTTTTAATGTAGGGTGCAGCGAATAGGGCTTACAGAATTTTATGTTGATGAAGTCTTATAACTCTTTCTTTATACAAATATAAGTAAACATCAATAATTAGTTTGTTTTTTTAATAGTAAGACTTCCCTCAACTTAATAGTTACGTAAAACTTCTTAGGGATTACAATTTAATGCTTGTATTTAAAGGTCAAATATTTAATTTTAGTATTGGAAAAAAAATAATTTTATGAAAAATCGCGCCATTGGTTTGTATGGAAGCTATACGATACGTTTTTTTTTACAGTGTGTTTAGAATACTTTTATAGATTTTTGGAAAAAATTTCATTGCGATATCGCCACTAGAAATATTTTTGGCGCGGCACCATACAAGCCCAACCACTGTCGATGGTTCAGTTATATGGCAGCTATAGGATATAGTCACCCGATCCTTATGAAATTTTGTAGATTAGATATTTTGACCAAATATAACATCTTTGGAGAGTCCCAACTCTCTAACTTAAAAAACACCAAAGTTACGACATTTCCGATCAATTAGTTATATGGCAGCTATAGGATATAGTCGGCCGATCCTTATGAAATTTTATACATAAGATATTTTGGTCAAATATACCATGTGTGGAAAGTCTCAATCCTCTAACTTAAAAAACACCAAAGTTACGGCATTTCCGATCAATCAGTTATATGGAAGCTATAGGATATAGTGGTACGATCTGGTAATTTTTTTTTATAATATATTTATAATACTTTTCTAGATTTGTGGTGAAAGTTTCATAGCGATAGCACACCTAGAAGTATTTATGGCCGCGGTTCCATACAAGCCCGACCACTGTGCACTGGGTCATTGGTTTAGCAATTTTTGCAAATTCTCTAACAAACTTTCGGTAAAATCCACAAAGACCAATAAATGATTTAATTTGTTTAGGAGTACTTGGAATTTTAAAATCGTGAATAGCTTGAATTTTATTTGGGTTTGTTTTAATTCCTTCAGTAGTAATTATATGGCCTAAAAATTCTGTTTCTCTTTTCATGAATTCGCATTTATCTAATTGAAGTTTAAGATTGGATTTTCTTAATCGGACGAAGACTTTTTGAAGGGACTGAATATGTTCTTGTAAGGAGGTTGAAAATATAATAATATCATCTAAATACACTAGGCAATGAGTTCCTATTATATCATGAAGAATATTATTCATACATCGCTGGAATGTAGCAGGAGCATTTTTTAGACCGAAAGGCATTCTAGTATATTCATAGTGTCCTTTCTTGGTGGAAAAGGATGTTTTTTGAATTGATCTTGGGTCCATTTCAATTTGATGGAATCCCTTTGCCAGATCTAACGTTGTAAAATATTGACATTTTCCTAACTTATCCAGTATTTCATCCATATTGGGAATGGGGAATTTATCGTCAATAGTTATCTCGTTAAGTCCTCTGTAATCAATAGCCATACGAAATTTTGGAATGCCCGATGCATCCATTTTCTTGGGTACTATTACTATAGGACTACAATAAGGAGATTTAGATTTGCGGACAATACCTTGTTTAATCATATCTGCTATTTGGTTTTCTACTTCATTGTCATAAATATAAGGATAAGTATATGGTCTTCTATAAATGGGATCTTCATGTTTAGTTTTTATTTTATGTTTGATTTCATTTGTGAAGGTCAAATTGTCACCCTCATGATACTGAATATCAAAGAATTCGGACATTAGAGAATGTAGTGCCGATTTTTCCTCACTGTTGAGATGATCATCTCGAATATAACTAGTTTTTAATTCCGTTTCCAATGCGTAAATGTGTTCTTCATCCTCTAACATGTTTGTATAATTTTTGTTATGTTCCTTTATTATATTGATCATTGGAAATTCGTAATTATTTAGTTTAACAGTATTCTTTCCAAAATCTATTTGGGCTGATGTAAGGTTTAAAATATTACGTCCTAAAAGAAAATCGTAATGATTGGAAAATTCTTTGACAAAAAATTTTTGTTTTGATTTAAATAATTTTGGAATTATAAATTCAATGGATTTATTCAAAGTGACTGAATTTCCTACTGTTTGGACTTTTATATTATTCTCTTTAATTGGATATTTTAAAAAATTTTCATTTATTAAACTTATACTGGAACCTGTGTCAATAAGGCAAATGTATAGTCTATTATCAATTTTTATTTTTATTGCTGTTGTGTTTCTTCCGAGGCTTGTGTCTGAAAATTTTCAACTATTTCCATTGGTTCTGGTCTATTCTGTTGGTCTGATAGTTTTTGAGGAACATTAACAGACCGATTATAATTTGGAGAGTTTTGACCTGAAGGATTTTGAGAGTATCTATAATTATTATTATAGTTTGAATTAAAATTTCTATTTGAATCAAAAGTATTTTGTCTTTGTTGATAATTATATGTCCCACGATTATTATAATTTTGACTCCTATTGTTTCCTACATTCTGATTGAAATTTTGGTTTCTGTCCCTTTGATTATTATTAGAATTATTAGTATTAGAAGTATTAGATGTGGAGACCATTGGTATATTATATCGATTTTCAACACTTCGGGAAAAATTATATATATCATCATCATCATAAAGACCTACAGCTTGAGCAGCTTGTTTTAATTTAGTTGGAGTTGATATATCGTATTTGCATATAGATATGTACACTCGTAATGGTAATTTTTCACGAATTACTTCTGCTATATGATCACCTAATACTCTTGAAAATATAACAGTGTTTGCTGCATTATTATCCAGACTTAACTTATTACAAATTTTGCTTGTCTAAATCATCAATAAACTTACGTAAACTATTTTGATATTTAATTTTATGTAAATCCATGATCATGAGATGTGGGGGTTTTGATGAGTTGAATTCACTGATGAGTAAGGTTCTTAATTCATTCCAGTCCTGGGTTGAATTCCTAAGAAGAATTGTATGTGCAGGTCCAACGATGAGGTTTAGGATAGCTCCTTGAATGATTTCATTCTGAGTAGACGATGTTGTTTTGTATTGGGTAATCAAGTTATCAACACTTTTTATAAATAGTGCTAAATACATTGTATCACCATCAAGTTTGTCAATTTGTTTTAGTTGCATGAAGAAATGATTCATATTGCTGTCAGACAGGATGTGCCTTGCTGCAGCTGATGTGGATGCTTGTTCAGATTGCATTTTAAAGTTTATTTATTTAATTTGGTATATATATGTTTAAATTGTCTTGACTATATTAATAATTTTATTTTATTTGTTTATTTCAAATAGACATTAGAAATCCTCATTCGTGATTTAACTAATGCTGAGTTCACTAGTATTAAAAATGTTTTTATTTAATGTTTGCTGCACTTCACACTAGAAATCCTCATTCGTGATTTCACTAATGTTTAGAAATGTTTATAGATTCGTTTTGCGGATACAATAAATTCGCGATGTATTTAGTTCGATACTTAAAACACGCGAGGATAATTGTATCCTACCGACTGCGCCAATTATATGTTTTAATTCCCGATTTAAAATAAAAAAATAAAAATTAGGAATTTTATTTTATAAATTTTATTATTAAATTCAAGAATGAGTTATAAAGATATCCTATTGGATTGATCGTAGATTATAAACTGATTTTACAAATTAAATTTTCTTATAACTATAGCTTTTATCGGTGACAGCGACGCTGGCAGCATAGATGGACTTTGGTTGAATAGTTTTGATTGGTCAGAGTTTTATGCTGACATGTAGGTTCCCAGGATGGGCACTTGTTTATGAATTTGGAGCAAAAGGGGTTTGATGTTTACGTCTACTGTCGTCGATAAAGGCGTGTGAATGGTTTATGTCTATGTTTATGTCTGGATGCCAATGATAATGCTATGGGAAAGGGGTTGTGTCTAGCCTATTTGAATTATTCCCTATTTGAATTAGGCTCTGGAATGTTGTTTATATACGATTTGATAGGTATGGCAGGGTATACTGGTTTTATGGGGGATTCGTTATCTAGGGTATTTGCAGATACATTAAGTGTATCTGTGGATACACTACTTGCATATTAAATCTCCCTCCTTTTGAAAAATAACGTAATATAATGAAGTTATTTTCTAACATAGATTGTACAAAATTTAATAAATGATGTTAACAATAAGTTTTTTTTTTTTTTTTTTAGTGTTATATTCGGTATGCTTATTTTTCTTTTTTTTTTTTTATTTATTTATTTATTTTTTTTATTTATTTATGTATGGCCATACGTGATATATTTATGAAATGTTGATTGATTATGAAATAAAAAGTTTTAATCTATTTTTATGTACTATTTGTTTTTTATTTTTATTGTCTAATATAGTTATATTATCCCTATCTCCTATTTGTTCTACCTTATAGGGGCCTGTATATTTAAAATCTAGCTTATGTCAGACCTTATAGCTTTTAATAAGACCTTATCTCCTATTTTCAACTCAAAATCTAAACTAGTTTTGTCGTAAATAATTTTTTGTTTTATTTTATGAGATTCTAGCATTAGTCTGGCTCTCTTAAATGCCTGTTCTAATCTGAATTTTGATTCCTTAGCATAATCTTCTATATTATAAAGAGGTTTTATGTTTTCTATGCTATTAAAATGCTTTGGTAAATTTGAAGTTTTACCAAAAACTAGCTCGTATGGACAATAGTCATGTGCCATCGAGGGGGTCGTATTAAAGCAATAGACGAAGTATTGTAGCCATACATCCCAATCCGTTTTGTCAACTGAGATGTATGAACGAATGTACTCATTGAGTGTTCTGTGGCTTTGCTCCACGGTACCTACAGTTTGGTGATGATGTGCAGTAGAAGTTATGTTTTCAATATTTACATTTTTACATAGACCTTTAATAATTGAATTTTTATATTCCGTTCCCATGTCCGTAATGAACGTCTTCATTGGACCGTACTTTAGAATAAAATCTTCAAATATAGCTTTTGCTACCGTATTTGCACTTTTATTTGGTATTGGTATCGCTACCAGGTATTTGGTTAAATCGCATATGAGTGTTACTGCATACTCGTTTCCATTGTTTGATTTTGGTAGTGGACCAACCGTATCCACACTTACTATATACATATATAGTTAATGGGGTCTTAGTGTGTTTAGTTGTTTTTGACTTTTGGACCTTCTGGACCTTGGCCAAGGTTTTAGTAATGCCTGTATGACCACCTTGTATTGGATCATCGTGAAATGTAGACAATATAGCTTCTTTTTCTTTATTATTTTTTATTACGGTCACCGGGTTGAGTAGCGCTACTCTTAATGATTTCAATATATAATTGCCCATATTTTTAAAATTATCAATTGAAACATGTTCAAAGATATTTTCCCACGGTGCCACTTTAAGTTGGCTGATTTTGTGCATACCGGCTTGCTTTTCAAGCCTTTGAAAGAATTGACCTAAGTCAAGGGTTCCATTAGTATACAAATCGCTAACATTATATCTTGCTGTAATTTTCCTTCCGTGCTTAAATAAACACATATTGTCATTTACATGCAAGGTCACTACTTGGGATGATGTACTTAGAAGTCTGAATTTCAATAGAAGTTATGCCTTTTGATTTGGTAACCTCTTGGCTTATACCCTGTATGTTTATGATATGATTATCTTGAATGTTTTGAAAATTATCAGAATTTTCCTTTAATATGAAAATTTCTGCACCTGTATCTAGTAGAAAAATTAATTCTTTTCCTGTTGCAGCGTTTATGAAACAAACGAATGTACTTTGACTGAGATTTATAGTGTGAATCTTGTTATTTTTTACTGACGTGTATCTAAAGGTGTTTGGGAGTTTTCCGAATTCGTTTGGGCTATCCTTATATTGTTATTTTGGTTGTTATTATTATTACCGTTATTATTGTTGTTTCCCCCACGGCTATTTCCGCCGCGGTTGTTTCCACCACGGTTATTTCCGCCGCGGTTGTTGTTTGTGTAATAACTGTTATTCTGGTTACCGTTATTTCTGTAGTAGCTATTGTTTTGATTATAACCGTTATTCTGGTAATATCTGGTATTATTATAATTACCTCGATTATTACCTCTAATGCGATAATTGTTTCTGAAATTATTACCGCGATAATTATGTCCTCGTTGGGTGTATAATATTGAATTGGCATTACCTGTCATTTCAGTACTGCATTGTATGTACTTTGTGATAGCTTCATTCATAGTTATGAAATTGCCTGCTTCCAATATTGTTTTGAGGCGGCCATGCTCACAGTTTTTAACCATTGTGGTTATGGCGTTCGTTATGGTGTTCGGCCGATAGGCCTTCGTCAATGTACGAAGCTTCTAGGAGCTTTCTTAAGTTGTCTATTTCCGACGTGAATTTTTCTCCGGTTTTGCCTTTTGGGTTGTTTTCGCCATTTTGGCTTTAATTATGTCAGAGGTTTCTCCGACTATAGTGTCTTGTAGTTTTCTGAATATTGCTTCTAAAGTTCCTTCATTTTGGACTCTGTATAAAGTTGATCCAATTATTTTGGATTTAATTACTTCTACAGCCAAATTCTTGAATGTGCCTTTCGTTAGGTTAACTAACCTCAAAGCTGTTATAAATCTTTGAAGGTGTAACCTTTGCCCGTTAAATTCCGGGATGGCATTCGATATTTCTTTAATATATGCCCTTTGGGCAATGCTCTCGTCAGCCATTGCGGTTGGTTTTAATTCTACAACGCTGTCGTTAAATTCAGAGTCGGACAAGTCCTGGTCTGATAATTCAGATTGAATAAGGATTGCCGGAACCGTAAGGTTGTTAATATCCCTTTCTTCTATTTCTTGTTGGTCAATAACTTCTTTTGATTCTGGTTCGTCATCAGCTTCAATTGTTATTGTGTATTGAGAATAGTAGGTATTAAAATATCAAGCTTGAACCTTTCTTTAACAGATGTTAGATTAGATCTTAGTCTGATCAAAAACTTTGATACTCGAGACCAGTGATCCGGATTTAACTTTTCTCTGTGTTCATATATTAATATTCGAGCTTCATTAAAGCATTTAACTAATATTTCTACGTGTTTATTGACCGTTGTTTTTTGTATCGGTCTATTCTGTGTTAGTGACTTATGAGATTTGTCGAATTCTGCTTTAATGCTTGATAGTTCTTTCGATAATTCATTCCATTCCATTATATTAAGGGTATGGATTATCTTTTAGAAACCATCATAACAATCGTTCTACCTAAAAGTAGATGCTCGTCTATTCTTGATTTCACTAG
The DNA here is from genome assembly GCF_017639315.1 of Drosophila ananassae. Classification (NCBI taxonomy): domain Eukaryota; kingdom Metazoa; phylum Arthropoda; class Insecta; order Diptera; family Drosophilidae; genus Drosophila; species Drosophila ananassae. Next base: position 152,132 of record NW_025319122.1, read on the forward strand.
CACAGCCGGGATTGATGTTAATACTATTCCTTTTTGGGTTGCGGTGCAGTGAAACAATGGTGAAACGTGGCAGTTAAATGTTTCTATATAAAGTATTTCTAACTCATACACACTAACTGGGGTTGTTGATACTAACTGCTTGATCCTTTCTTTGAAATAGGGGTCCTTTTCATATGTTTTGTCTATGGCTCTTTGTGTACTCATACTGGAATTATTTTCTTTTAAACTTTCTTTATTTTATTTATTTTTATTTTATTTTCATTGTACGTAAAGAAAAGATTATTCATGAACATATGAAATCGTTTTTTTTTTTTTTTGTATATATCATAGGTGCATCTTTAATATATCAGAATTTGGCATTGAGCGTTGTTATTTTTTTTTTTTTTATATATGTCTAAAAATTAATTTTTATTTTTCGTTATGTTTTTTTTATATTTTGTCCAGCTCGATAGCCTGGCTTTTATTAATCGCTCTTTTTGCTATACATTTATTATGGAAAATGTATGCTTTATACAAAATGAATGCGATCAAAATGAATACAATAATTGATAATAGGATATTTGTCAATTCTGTGTTCGTACTGCTGGACTCAATTTTATTTATTACATTTACTGTGGAGTCCACTTGTTTTACATCTACTAAACCCATTTTGGGTATTTTCTCTAAAATTGGTATATAATTTTTTGTGTGAATTGTATGATTTAGTTTATTATTTATTTGCCATTCAGTTTGGCTCATTTAAAGACTTGCCTTATTTGGCTATATGTATATTGCGTTTTTTGTTTTTTTTTTATATATATATTGGTAGTTTTTCTTTGTTGTTCATTGTATGTTTTTTTTTTACATAAAAACCTGCCTATTTTTTTTGTATGGTTTTCAGGCCACAAGCTAATCGGGCAACTTTAATGTCGCTTAATTTTACAAAGGATTCTTTATACTGAAAAAAAAATATGCATCGCAGTGCAATACAAAAAAATATGCAACGCAGTGGTAGCGCTGTCGGTTCACTGTTCCGGGCTTAGCTTGGAGCGCTAAACGGGGCCGGTGCTGGCTGCACAGGCTTGTCTTCTTTATTTGGTCGTTGGGGCACCGGTGCTGGCACAGGTTTGTTCGCAGAAGCGTGATTCCAGGGGTCCTCTGCAGTCTTTGGGGCATTTTTTCTTTATTCTCGGTAATTCCTGTTTTGGTGGTGGATTAAGTTTTATCTTGTCTTTGGATATGTTAGGTATTGCAGTGTAGGTGGATGTGTGAGTGGCAGTGGTATTATTATTTCTTTGCGTTAGTAGGTTTTTGATGTGTTCAACTTCGGCGTGTATTTTCACCGAGTTGTTCCATTCTAATTTACTTCCGCTATTTAGTAGCTTCAGTAATTCAGCCTTTCTGGCTTTTAAACGTTTAACCACGCCACTACGTTTTGCACACATCACACTCTACTTACTGCGATATTCTGTTTTCCATTTAGATCATTGGAATTCTTTTTAAAAGTGGCTGCTGCTGTGTGTGTTTTTTTTTTTCTCGTTGATGTTTTTTTTCCCAGTTGTTGATCCTATGATGCCTTCTGCGTTGGGGATCCTTCGAAGTCCTTTGGTCCTGTCACGGTCGCCATGTAGTGTTATCTTGAAGGCTCCCCAGGTTTGTGGTCGTGTTCCCAGTTTTATTGATTACATCGGTTGGTTTGAAGGTTTAGCATATCTTTATTTTATTTAAGGTTTGCTTTGTATTCGGAGCAGCTGTTGTTGCCGCTCCGAGCTCATGGGAGTTTCTTCTGCAGCGGAGAGACGGTTATGTATTCTTAAATATTTATATATGAATATATATTTATGTTATGTTCGCTTAGGCGGAGGTATGTGGACATGCATAAGGTCCACTCGTGTTACGTATATGCGGACATATGCGTTTTTCGGCGTACAGCAAAGGCACAGCGGGCGATTCTAATTTCGGTGCGCTTAGGTTTATGACCGAGACCTTGGATAACATAAACACTGCGACAAAGTGTTACAGTGTGTACCCTTTAAGTACTCTTGGTACAGTGGGTGGTCGATATATAAATATATGATATTAATAGTGCATATATGTGCATATTACAAAACCCTAAAATAAACAAACTGTAGTCGACGGTCAGTAGACGATAGTTAATAGTCAAATATAAAACGCCAAAATAAAAAGTTGTATATAACGCATAATAAATAGTGAATATCACCAACGTGGAAATTGGGATAGTACCGAACACGGTACACCAGTGAGACTGAGAGCAGCAGCCGAGCACACGTTGGCTGTGGATGAGCCCAGCCGTTCGCCGCTGCACGTGTGTTGTGGTTGTGGCGAAAGAGACTCCAGGTGAGCCGACTAATATGTCGCTAAGTAGAGTTATAATAAAAGTGTTCTTGGAAGTGTTAGAAACCAAGTGGAAGAGACCAAGTGATGGGATAGCCGACGATCGCTGAGGCAGACATCTCGTCCATAGTGACGATTCAACAATAACAACAACAACCAGGAGAGAAGCGCGACAAGCTGTGCCAGGATTAGTGTATTAATAAGTAGAATTTAATTTTTTATTATTTTTTTTTTGTAAATCATTTTGGATCGTACCTAGACTCATCTTCTTTTCCTGTACAGCATTGATAAGATTTTGGCAACATGTACATCAAAACTCCATAATCTAATTCGCATTTAACCTGCTCACCCCAAAACATCCAGCGTTCTCGTCTACAGGCCTGCGGACTTCGAGGGATGGTTGCGTGGGTAAACATTGTGACTTGATCATGTAACAGTGCCCCTAGAGGAAAACATATGAATAGTCAGTCCATATCCATATGATTGGGTAGACGTTCTACCTTAACTTCTACTTTACATACATACATATAATTCTTTATCTACACATTTTTATATAACATTCCAATTTGTTAATTAAGCTATATTAAACTCATTTTGTAGAATTAGGACCAATTAGGAGTAAGGCTTTAGGTTAAGGCATGAGTCTGAAGAAGAAGCAATTATGTTTTTGTGTTGAAGTTTGATTTTGAAATGAAGTAAATTTATAATTTTTATGGGCACCTCAGCTGATCAATTTCAATATAGATGGGTAAGGGCAGGAGCCATTCGTTGTTGATTCTTTACAGGTAGGGCGGGCAAAGCAGAAGAACCTCACCACCTTAGTTCTTCCAACAGCAAGGTTTCCTGTCTCGACTTCGTATCATTCCAGAGGACTGTAGCCCCTTTCCTAACTCTGTCTACAAATTTTTATTGTGTGGCGGTGATGCTGATTAGGAAGTAACCGACCCCCTTGCCTCTTCTCTGAGCAAGGCCGGCGCCCAAAATGGCGCCCAACGTGGGGCTAGCGAAACATCTAGCTAAGCAAAAAACAAAACACCAAATCGCAGCCCCTGCTCTCACGAGCTGACCTCCAACCTATCCTAACAGTCAGCCTTCCAAACAAGTTTCTTTAGTTTCAGAAAACCCTTCTTTTTGATTCCACTAGGACTGCTGTGTTTTGGGAAATCCTCAGAACCAGACCAAGGAACAAATTAAGGATTAGGAAAGATGTTTCTCTTGAAATATACTTTTGTTTATATATGTATTTAAGGAACAAGGAGTCGAGACTGTATTGGCTGGAATGTTTCAGCAATAACTCCTTCTTAGCCCTTGATCAACTCATCAATCCATAAATATTCATAAATTCGAGAATTGTAATTGTTGGAAAATTCAGCAATACCTCATTTTTCAATATTTTGGCTTCAATTTTCACCCTTTATTATTGACAGTAAGTTGCTTAAATGAAATTGAGAATTATATTGGTTGGAATATTCAGCTGTATACTCTTTCATTTATCGCAATGAGCACATAAGGTTGTTTTAGATTCAATAGAAATATGAATAGACAGAAAACCTTGTAATATGTATAATTAATGTAGATAATAAGTGGAATTTTATGAAGTCTAGTATAAGTTAGTTTAGGGCGGAGCGGGAGCGCAAGTGAAACTCTCATTTGCGCTCTCCCATGAATTCGTCCCGCTTCGCCGCATTAGATAAGCTAGGCTTAAGTTGTTGCTGATTGAATATAATCGAATTTATAACGTCGAAGAGTGCACGCATTTTCATTTTCCTTCGTTTTTTTCACAATTTAATTTAATTTCTACAGCCACCTATTTTTCCTTTCGTTTTCGCGACGAGATAAAATAATCTCAATAAACATTTTGGCGCCCCCGGGTGGACGTAGTATAATTAAATAAAAAAAAAAAAAGCAAAAAAAAATAGTGACAGTGACACATAACATATATAAACAATAAATATAACATATATACATTCGAAAAAAAAAAGAGTTGCTCGCGACGGTTGTGCCAGTGAATTCAAAATACAAATTAAAGAATTCTCCGCGTCGCGAAACTTCTCCAATCAACTACATAGCTGCTACTGGAAGGATTCGTCGTCCCCATGCACTGCACCTGCATCAATTGTGAAAGGAAAGTGGCCGCAGGATTAAAGGATCCGAAAGCAGAACCCCAGGTATTTGTGCAAAAAATTGAAAGTTGAGATAAGACAAATTAAAATCCGTCTTGTGCTGGAATATGACACCCTCCTTTCAATTCCTGGCGCATACGTACGTAGAAAAAATAGTAGAGCAAAAATAAATAACAACATATATAAAAATTCTAAAATTTTGATTATAAATATATGTGCTAACCTAAATGTACTGCCTGTGGATAAAATAAAAAAGAGAATATTTATATTATTTGCAATCACTGTCGCCCCCTACCCCTCGTTCTCGAATTTACAAATCTTCCAAATAAATACTAAAGTGCAGCCAAAAATTATTTTATTTATTACAGATAAAATAAAGGTGCATATATATTTGGTTTACATACATACAAATAGATGCAGCGATACTATTCTCGTTTTCGTTTCCCACCGTTATCCGCTGCTGTATGTATGTATGTACATATGCACTTTTTGGCGCGTATAGTTTACCGGCCCGCCAAGTGACGCGCTCCCCTACAATTTGGTCGAGCATATTGGTTTCGGTGTCATTGGCGACCAACTATTTTTTTGGATACTCTGTGCCTTGACTATCAATAATTCGTTATCAATTAATTAATCAATTAAGATTTGGTTAAATTTAATAAATTATTTATTATATTGAAATAAGATTAATTAATTAATTTCGTTTTCGCATTTTCTTGTTGTTGAATTAAATTCAATAAATTTTTAAATAAATTTTAGAAAAATTTAATAAATAAAAATTTAATAAATTTTTAATATTATTATTTTAAAATTAATAAAAAATTTTAAATAAATTATTAAATCTTAAATTTGCATTGTTTTCGTTTTTGTATTGAAAAAACAAGTTTTTTTTTAAAATGGAAAGTACTAAACAAAAACTTAATTCCACGACTCTTATTGACTTAAAGAGAAGATTAAATGTCAAAGTTAAAAGCATTCGCCGGTTGGAGAAACGTTTGGATGATGGATCACTTCCTCTAATAAAACCGAGCTAGAGTGCAGGCTTCAGGTTTTAGATGAGGCAATTTCTAAAGCAAATGAGTTGCAAGACCAGATCGAGCAAATAGATGAATTGGATGATTTCGGAGCCGAGTTGGAAGAATTAGGAATAACTACCAAGGCAAGGATCATGTCCTTATGTAATGCCTTTAATTCAGCTGAAGACTCCCGTTCAGCTACTGCAATTTCTGCAGCCCCAACTCGAGCTCGACTTCCTAGTTTGGCATTGCCAAAATTCAGTGGAAATTATTCGGATTTTAAAAATTTCATAAGTCTTTTCGAGACATTAGTTGACAAAGATGTGAACATTCCAGTTATCGAGAAATTTAATCATTTAATTTCTTGCCTCTCTGGTGAAGCCTTAGGAACTGTCAAGGCATTCCAGGTCACCGAGAGTAATTACGACAAAGCTATCGCTAGTCGAAAGAGAGTTTATGATAACGAATGTCTCATCTTTGCGAACCAAATACGTCAACTGTTCAGCCTTCCGAAAATTTCCCAGCCGTCTGTGTCGTCGTCTCATCGACACTGTATCATCAATTTATGGATCACTATTATCCATAGGAGATGATACTTAAATTGCAAACTCAATGATTATTCATTTAGTTTTGAGTAGAGTGGATCCAGTGACCAAGCAAAAATGGGAAGAGTCACTGGATTATGAGGAATTGCCGCTGTGGTCCGATTTCGAAAAAATACTAAATCGTAGATACCAGCATCTGTCCGCTGAAGAGACTGGCAAACCAAAAAAAGAAAGAACTGGGTTCGGCAAGCAACTAAATAGAACTTCGTTGGCTTGTTCTTCTACCAACGCCAAACCAGCTTGCAGTTATTGAAACGCGAACTACCATTTTTTGGCCCAGTGTAGTCCGTTCGCTCGCCTTGCTGTAATGCAAAGGTTTGAGTTTGTTAAGTCAGCCTCCCTATGTTTGAATTGTCTGCGAAAAGGTCACACGGTAGCGAATTGTAAATCGACCAGGTGCCAAATCTGTTCAAGATCGCACCATAAACTTCTGCACCGATTCACAGAGACCGAAAATAGCTTAGTATTACCACCACCCACACATAATCCTCCTCCAGAGTTAACGAATGATGGCCCTTCTACTTCACATGCTTTGCATGCGTCGTCTGTAGAATGGGTTTTGTTAGCAACGTCGATCGTAAGCGTTCGCACAAAAAATGGTGAGCACATCTTGGCCCGAGCATTACTTGACTCAGGGTCACAAATGAATTTTATTACAGAAGATCTTGCTCAACGCTTACAGATCCGTAGGGAGGAATCGTGCATCAACTTGCTTGGAATTGGTCAAACTAATTCACAAGTCAAGAAAAAGATACACACCGTGGTGAAGTCGAGAGTCAATGGTAGCGAGTTTCCGTTCGACTTTTGGGTTTTGAAAACCATTTCAGGCTATCACCCTGACCAGTCGGTGAACGTGAAAGATTGGACCCTACCAAAGAACTTGCCGTTAGCAGACCCATATTTTTACAAACATCAGCGGATAGATATGCTAATTGGAGCTGAGTCATTTTTCGAACTGTTGTCCGTTGGCCAAATAAAACAAGGTCCGAACCATCCCATCCTTCAAAAAACTCTCCTTGGGTGGATAGTATCGGGAAAATATCTGGCAAATTCCTCAACTCCTCCACAGCCAGTCTCTAGTCTGAATTGCCAAGAGGAAGTATTAGAGTCAATAGACAAAAACTTGAAAAAATTCTGGTCGTTGGAAGAAGTTCCTTCTTCTAAAAAGATGTTGTCGCCAGAACAAGAGCTATGTGAGGAACATTATAGGAAGACTACAAGAATACTGCCATCAGGTCGATTTGAAGTGAATCTTCCATTTAAGTCGGATCCAAGCGTTTTGGGCAATTCATTCGAGATAGCCAAACGCCAATTCCTGTCGCTCGAGAGAAGATTATCTCGAGATCCGAACTTAAAGAAAATGTATTTGGAATTTATGGAAGAATACGAATCCCTAGGCCATATGTCCCCTGCAAGCAATGACGTTCTTGCTTCTCCACACTACGTCATACCCCACCAGTGTGTTGCGGCCGCAAAGTACAACGACCAAACTTCGAGTCGTTTTCGATGCGTCCTGTAAGACATCCACACAAAAGTGTTTAAATGAGTTGTTGATGGTCCAACAATTCAGGAAGAGCTTTACTCAACTCTTCTTAGATTTCTTTCTTATCGTCAAGTGATGGTAAATGAAGCAGATCGACGATACCAGTTGATAGTGTGGAGAAAAGACCCGTCTGAGTCCTTGAAATTGTGCAAGCTCAACACCGTTACATATGGCACTGCACCAGCCCCATTCCTGGCCATAAGGTGTTTGAAGAGGTTGAGTGAATCCGCGAAAAATACATTCCCTCGAGCTGCTAAAGTTATTGGGTCTGACTTTCACGTCGACGACATGTTAACGGGTGCTGGTTGCGTGGAGGAGCTAAAGACAATTAAGTCTGAAGTAACTCAGGTTCTTCAAAACGCTGGGTTTGAATTGAGCAAGTGGTTTTCAAACTCTCCTGAAGTTACTGCATCCGAGAGCACGGTTAAGCCAATAACACTTTCGGACTCAGAGCTGACAAAAACATTAGGAATCGTTTGGGTTCCTAAAGATGATGTATTTAAATTCGAAATTGATATGTCAGTCATGGGTCAAAGGGCGACTAAGCGGAATATTCTTTCCGTGACGTCAAAGCTTTTCGACCCTCTTGGCTTATTAAGCCCGATCCTTATTAAAGGAAAGATCCTGTTACAGGAACTTTGGCTCAATAAGCTAGATTGGGATGAGTCCATTCCACTGCACTTGGAAACCGCATGGAACAAGATTCAGCTTGCCTTGTCACAGTTAGAAGAGATCTCAATACCGAGATTTGTGATGAGTGAGCCAATGTCACCAATTGAAATTCATGCCTTTTCTGACGCATCGATGAGAGCCTATGGAGCCTGCGTCTATATCCATTGCAAATCTGCAGAAGGTAGTAAAGTCTCATTGTTGACAGCAAAGTCGAAAGTAGCGCCGCTCAAGACAAAGACGCTCCCCCGTCTTGAGTTATGTGCCGCTCACCTTCTCGCGGACCTCTGTCGCAAAATAAAACCTCTTATCAAAGCACCGATCGAACGAAGTGTATATTGGCCAGATTCGGAAGTTTGTCTTCATTGTATTCGTTCCCATCCATCGTCGTTGTCAACGTTCGTATCAAATAGAGTTGCTGAGATTCAAGAGTGGTCAGAGGATAGCACGTGGCGGCATGTACCAACTAAACAGAACCCGGCAGATATTGTGTCAAGAGGTGGAGATGTAAAGGAAACGATAGAATCAATTTGGTTCACAGGTCCATCGTTTTTAACGGAGCCGGAAGATAAGTGGCCAACGAGCCCTCGGTTTGATCCGTCACCAGAGATTTTTCAGATGGAAGCAAAGAAGAGTGCGGTCGGACTGACTGCAATGGTCTCTACCTCATATTTGTTGGAAGTGATAGAAGGATTTTCCTCTCACTTAAAACTGCTGCGAGTGTTCGTTTACATGGTCCGCTTTATAAAGAAATGTAAAAAATGAGTAGTTCCTTCTGATAATGTACCTTCCCCTGTCGAATATCGAGACGCGTTTAATAAAATTGTCCAGATAGTCCAAGAGCACGAGTATCAAGAGGAAATTAAAAATGTTAGAAAAAATCTTGTTGTTAGCCCAAGCCTACAGAAGCTAAGTCCGTTTGTCCATGAAACCTCTCAGGCTGGGCTTACCTTTTCGTTGTTGCGGGTCGGGGGGCGACTAGCTAATGCTCCTATTTCGTACGATGCCAAGTTTCCAGTATTGTTGACGAAGCGCTCTCAATTTGTTCAGAGCTACGTCCGATACTTGCACGAGTCGAATTTTCATGTGGGTCCACGAGCACTAGTGAGTCTCTTGCGACAGCGCGTTTGGATAGTAAACGCGCAGGAAGTCTGCAGTCAGATAGTGCGGTCATGCATACGCTGTTTTAAATGCAAGCCTCATCTGATGACTCAAATCATGGGAGATTTACCCTTAGATCGAGTTCGTGCTCTCCGCCCATTTTCCATATGTGGCGTGGATTTCTGTGGCCCTATTGAGACGACCTTGAAAATTCGTGGTAGGCCACCCTACAAGTCCTACATTGCCCTGTTTGTTTGTTTTTCGTCTAAAGAAGTACATTTAGAAGTAGTTTTCGATCTGTCAACTGATTCCTTTCTATTGGCTTTTCAAAGGTTCGTTGGGCGCCGAGGATGTCCACAGACCGTGCACTGCGACAACGCGACTAACTTCGTCGGCTTGTCTCGTCAATCAAGCAAATGTTTTGTCAGCGTTGGTCCCGGGAGTACGTCTTGGGCCTACAGGCGCGGTCGCAGTGGCAGCGGGAGCAGGAAGACGCCAGGAAGGGCGATCTGGTGCTGGTCGCCGGGGACAACCAGCCGCCTCAGCAGTGGATCACCGCCAGGGTCGTCCAGACTCACGCCGGGGCGGACGGAAGGGTCAGGGTCGTCGACGTCAGGACGAGTAGAGGAGCAGTATTTCGGAGAGCAGTCCACAAGCTGGCAAGGTTGCCAATAGTTGAAGCCTAAGGAAGGCCTTCAACGGGGCCGGTGTATAATTAATGTAGATAATAAGTGGAATTTTATGAAGTCTAGTAGAAGTTAGTTTAGGGCGGAGCGGGAGCGCAAGTGAAACTCTCATTTGCGCTCTCCCATGAATTCGCCCCGCTTCGCCGCATTAGATAAGCTAGGCTTAAGTTGTTGCTGATTGAATATAATCGAATTTATAACGTCGAAGAGTGCACGCATTTTCGTTTTCGTTCGTTTTTTTCACAATTTAATTTAATTTCTACAGCCACCTATTTTTCCTTTCGTTTTCGCGACGAGATAAAATAATCTCAATAAACATAATATATTAAATGAAATCGATACAGCAAAGGATAAGCCCCAGATATCCCATAAAATTCAGCTTTCCGAAATTAAATAAGGAAAATACTAGAACTATTATCAATCAGCTTTCGTTATCTTTCAGTTGTTGTTGAATATCGAAATCAAAATAATCGAAGTAATGTCAGAGTCGGTGCAATGCTCCGTATGCAATGATACCAACGCCGAGATAGAATTTGTCGAAACTCCGTGTCAACACCGCTTTCATCGAACGTGCGTAACTGCATGGTTACAGCAAAATGAAACGTGTCCAAATTGTCGACAACCATGCTTATCTTCGCAGCTAAATAATAGCACGCGAGGATCACAAGACTCTACCTTAGAAGTTCCGAGGGGTCAAAATGGATCCAATTTAAACTCGCGAACAGGCGCCGTTCCTAGAACTCGCCCGAATACCAGACCTGCCACAAGGTCAACCACAACAGTATCCAATAATCGTCCGAGCACCGCCTCATAAGCTCAGCGTTCACCACGTGGTGGAGGTTCTCAAAGAGCGACTAGCATTTCAGAAGGTAGAATTCAGGAACTCATAACAAATGCTTTAGAAGCATACCAAACCCAACTCTCTTCGACATTATCAGAACAAATAAGTTTGGCAATGCAAAACCCTAACATACCTATTTCTCAAAGACAATCACTTGAGTGGGATTCGGAATCATGTGTCAGGTAACCATAACATATCCGACAATCGTTCACTGGAGAATCGTAGAGAGAACCACACCATCCGACCTGACCAAACTTCAAGTTTACAATTTTCCGGCTCACCAAAAGACATTTCCGTAGAAGATTTTATATATCGAGTCAATACTTTAAACACGTCGCTCATTAAATGGAACTTTGATCTTTTGTATCAGTACGCGAATTTGCTGTTTGTAGGCCGAGCCTTCTTTTGGCGATGCCATAGGAGTTCAGAGGAGATGAATTGGCGATTACTCTGTTCTCGGTTAAGGGAACGATATAAAGACCAACGATCAGATCAGGATATTCGAGCCGCGATGCGTAGAAGAAGGCAGGGAAATAGTGAATGTTTCGACGATTTTCTTGACTCCATCCTAGCCATCGCCGATGCGCTATCTGAACCCATGTCAGACTCAGAGTTGGCTCAGACAATAAGAAACAATCTAAGATCTGACCTAGGACACGACCTTTTACATATAGAAACCCCAACTATTGCTGCTTTACGCAAGTACTGCCACCGTCATGAAGAGTTCTTCAACAATCTCAGAGCTAAAAATAGTTCGGCGGAACATAAATGAGATTTCTTTAGACGAAGAGCCCGAAGAATCCTTGCAAGGAAACCAACCACAGATTTCGGCGATTCGAAATGAGAGTCGAACGAAATGCTGGAATTAAGCCTCATCGAGTATTTTGCTACGAATGTGGCGCGATAAATATTTATAAGCCCACTTGCCCAAACTGCTCCCAAAAATAGGGAAACTTCCAGGCGGACAACCGTGCCAATCCGAGACTGGATGCCCGACTGTAGACTCGGACGAGGAGAAGTATCAATCAACTGTAAGCATAGGAATTCCCGACCACCCAAAACAGACACCTGACAATTCCCATGACCAACATATCAAGCCATATCATGTTCGGTTAAGAGAATACAATGAAATTAGACGAAGAATATTTACAAACGATTAGTTTTAGGGAAAACAAAAGTCGAGCAGCAGCACGACTTCGAGAATTCTGGAGATCAAAACATGGCTACAATAGTTGCGTAATATCAGCAATTAGCAAAGTAAGCAATGACATCCGTCCGTTCGCAAATATAGTCGTGTTCAATAAACCGTACTTAGCATTGCTAGACAGTGGTGCGAATAAGAGTGTAGTCGGCGGAGCGTTAGCTAAAAACATTGTTTCAGGAAGCTATAAATACAGTAAGGCTCACGGCCACGTACGAACCGCAGATGGAACGAAACAACCCACCCTCGGTACGATCACAATTAAGATTAAATATAACAACATTGAGGCCGAAGTTGAGTTCTTAATAGTACCATCGATCACACTCGATGTTATTTGTGGAATAGATTTCTGGGAAATATTTGGAATTTCTGTTTCTATAGAAAACCAAGTAAATGAATTAAGCTTTGAGGAAGATTCTTCTAAACTTAAGTTATCACCTGTGGATCAATCCAGACTCAAAGGTGTAATAGATTTCTTTCCGTCATCTGACAGAGATGGTTGATGGGCCAAGCAGCCACCAAAAAATGCATATAAAATAATTATAATGTGCTAAGCTGCAGCTGTTGTTATCAGCATGTTTCGTCTCTGTTTTGTCCCCAGTTTCGCATGCGCTTTATTGTTATTTGTAGCGTATGCGCTTTGGGGAGCTTTGGTTGAGCTTCTGCGCAAGCTCTTGGTTCGGCGTTTGTTGTGATTTGGAGTTGATTGGAGCCGCATATATTAGGGTTAAATTGAACCAAAATAAATATATTGAAACTATAATTTGAGTTATTCGGCTGCTATTAAAAATTATTAATAACTCAACATTTGGTGACCCCGACGTGATCTCATTGTTATCTCCGGTTGGTTATTGTGATCAACATTAAAAGTGCCAAGAAAACGCCCTTGTTGTTGTTACAAGTTGCATTTTAATCGAATAATGGAGTCTGGAGCTGAGACTATTGGAGCTGCTGCCGCAAACCGGGAAAGGATGCTGCGGAGAAGAGCAGAGGTGACCTGCCAGGAGATGGAGGCGCTGCATCATAAAGTGAAGGCTGCGGCGCGGACTGAGGATTATACCATTATGGCGCTGGAGTCAGTGGAGAAGCGTTTGCGTGAGCGGTTCACCGCGCTTCAAGAAGAATTGGAGGATTTTAGCGAGATCGGGATTGATCTGTATTGGAGATTCTCGCAGCTGGCGACTGATGTGCAAGTGGAAATTCAGGTGGAGGTTGCCAAGCGCTCCATGAGAATCGCTGCCCACTCCACACTTCTCGACGGTGCCAGTGTATCGCCAATGCCATACAAGCCAGCCCCCTCCTTGCCACCGTTGCCGATGCCAACATTCACCGGCGGCTATGCCGAGTGGCCGGATTTCTGCGACCTCGACAGTCACCCGCACTTGACCAAGATGGAGAAGCTCAGGTGGCTCATTTCCTGCCTACGGGACTCAGCCCTGGAGACTGTGAGGGCGCTTGAGATTACCGACGCTAACTATGATGTTGCCCTTGACTTTTTGCGCAACCGTTTCAGCAACCGTCGGTTAATCTTCCAGGCTCACATCAACGAGATCCTGCAGCTAAGGGTGGTTGAGCCGGGATCCGTTGCTACACTTCGGGAGTTATCCGACCAATTCAATGGACATATGCGGGCCCTCATGGGTTCCGGGACGTCGGCCGAAATTCAAGGGTGCCTCCTCATCCAGAACATCTTCCAAAAGCTGATCCCTGCTACAAAGTCCAAATGGGAAGACTCTCTGGCAGGAAGCACAGATAACAGCATTCCATCTTGGGAGTCTATGGCACGATTCTTAGAGCAAAGGTGCCGGACTCTCGAAAGCGTTGAGTTTTCTTTGGCGTATTCACCAGTTCTCGTGCATGGTGTTTCGGCGCACGAGCTTCCTTCTTGTCCAAAGTTCAGTGCTTTGCCAATTGAGGAACGGTACGACGAAGTGCGGCGTCTGGGTCGCTGTTTTGTTTGTCTGAAGGATGGCCATCTCGCTCGCGGATGCTCAGCTTCCCGCTGCTCGACGTGCAATCACCGTCATCATATTCTGTTGCACCCTCGCACGCAGGTTTCACCCGCACGAGTCTCACGTCCCATCGGTGCAGTTGCTGGTGCGAACCCATCCCGCTCAATTAACACTGTTGTGACCCAGGATCGCAATGCTGAGCTAGTGCTCCTGCCAACAGCCAATGTACTCGTTCGTGGTCGATCTGGAGACTTCCTGCCTTGCCGAGTTTTATTGGATTCCGGTTCACAAGTGCATCTCATCTCGTCGCGGCTGGCGAATGAACTTCAGCTTGGCCGCTCCAAATGCTCCACAACGGTGGCTGGTTTCGGCGGCGCTGGATTTGAAACAGATGGAGCATCCGTTAATGTGTGCTTGAAGTCCCGCCTTAGCACGTATTCAGTGGAAATTGAGGCTGTTGTAGCTTCACATATAACGGACTATCAGCCTATCCAGGACATAGATGCTTTGGGCTGGAAGATTCCTGGCAATATGGATCTAGCTGACCACAACTTCCACAAAACGCAGCGAGTGGACCTGCTGATTGGAGCCGGCTTATTCTTTGACCTGTTGTCGGCTGGCCAAATCCAGTTAGGTCACGGGCTCCCAATTGCTCAGAAAACTCGATTTTTTGTTTTTTTTGTGCGCGGTTCCCACTGCATACGTACAGCCTACCTCTCGTCCAACTGACCGAGGGACGCTGCCGCGTAACGTACGGCTCGAATCGCGGGAATAGATGCGAGATAGATAAGCGAGGAGAAAGATATCACGAGGAAGAGTGGTGCACAGATAAGGCGGTTAATATAAGCGATTTAAGATTGTTAGTAGAGCAAAGTGACAAGATGTGGTAGAGACCATTTTAGTCCGAACATAATACCCTGAACGGATCGTGTTGGGCATATGTCGAACTACAATGGCTGAGAGTAGAGGACGAAACATTCTCGAATCGCGGGAATAGATCCGAGATAGATATGCGAGGATTAGGAGAAAGATATCACGAGCAAGAGTGTTGCACAGATAGACGGTTAATATAAGCGATTTAAGATTGTTAGTAGAGCAAAGTAGTAGAGCATAATACCCTGAACGGATCGTGTTGGGCATATGTGGAACTACAATGGCTGAGGAGTAGAGGACGAAAGTTTCTGGTCCTTCTACAAGGAATGTTAAAATTTAAGCGTGTTAGTAAATGCTGGCTGTCTATATTTCCACAAATAAGATTATATAGAAACATGACACCCAGCATCGTTCTACGATTTGTTAATGATGGTAAGTTGATTAGTAAAAGTCTACTATGATAAGAGGGCAGGTAAAGATTTGCATCCCGATTAACTCCCCTAAGAGCAAAAGTAAGGAAGTTTTTTTGTACAGATTCAATGTGATCTTGGTGTACTCCATATTGAGGACTCCAGACACACGATCCATACTCAAGAATCGGTCGGACCAGTGATGTATATAACGTTTTAGTTATGTACGGGTCATTAAATTCTTTTGACCATCTTTTAATAAAACCAAGCACACCCATAGCTTTTTTAACCATGGTAGATATATGGTCGGTAAATTTAAGTTTTAAATCTAATAGGACACCTAGATCGTTAACCTGAGTTAATCGTTCTAAGGCGTTCCCATAGAGAAAGTACATAGCCTGGTGAGGACTAGATCACTTTGATCGAAAGATGGGCGAAATATAAGATTGGCTGATTGGATATCATAAGTGTAAGGCTGAGCTGAGCTGCTGCTAGCCTGATCAGTGTTCGCATAAGAATTCTCAAACGTAAGCAGTGGGCGAAAAGATACATGTTTACGCTTAGTGTTTACAAAGTTATAAAACTGCTTCGGATCCTGAGTAAACTGAATCCTGCAGCGGCGAATATAGCTCCTATAACTCCTCCTTATGCACGGTGAAATTGGACCGAGCTACTAAGTATCTAGAATAAATAACAGTACAGCCAGATAATCAAAAGCCTACTCATACTATTCTTTAAGTTGTTAAGATGCCTTGTTTACCAAGGCGGATTCGTTGAAGCGGACGGATATTTCCCCGGCACACAAACGTCAAAAAATGAGTTTACAGTGAAATAAAATTTTTGTAATGCTAAGGTTATATCATCGCATGCCAGTAAATCAGACCAATCAAATTCCGAAATTAACTTATTTAATTTCATAAAGTCAGCCTTATGAAAGAAACGAACTTTATGAGATTTAAGTGTAGACTTAAGGTCAATTAAGGAGTTGTTTTCAATTGAAAGCTCAAGAGTGGTATGATATGGATCCTCATGGTCAGAAAGGGGCAAAGTTCTGGAAAGAGTAATTCCATCAGGATCAGAAACGAAACATAAGTCCAGCAGCTGACCTAAAGAATTTCTAATTTTAATAGCCCGAGTGACATGTCGAACATGCCCACAGGGAAGTCGTGGTGGGAGTTAAGCTGTAAAGACGGTGAATTGTCAACATTTGACCATATAAGTTCTGGGATATTAAAGTCACTCAGAGCTATCAGCTGGTCACCATCAGACAGACGATCGAAAACCAAATGAATAGCGGACAAATGTTGCCAGTATGTTGGCGGTTCGGACGAAGGTGGTATGTAAGAACAGGTATCATACAAAGATTGATCGGACAAAGTGATTTTGATGCAAAGGAATTCAATGTCACCAAACTCTTGTGATTTTACCTCTTCACAAGCGAGATTGGAGTCTACAGAGATTAACACTCCTCCCCCTCTTCGCAGAGTTCTATCACATCTAAAAGTGGTGTACCTACTAGGAAAAACTTCGGAGCTTAAGATCTCCGGCTTTAACCAAGTTTCTGTAAATACAATAATGTGAGATGCAAAAAAAGAACTATGAGAATACAGTTTGGGAAGTTTACTACGTAACCCTCTTGTATTCTGATAGGTAAGTGTTAGAGAAGACATTAGTTTTTTAAAGCAGAGGAAGATGAGGTGGAAGGTTGGTCAGTGGCCGTAACATGTGGGAGTTTTACACCCACAGGTTTGGTTATTTTTTTTTCACCGTACTTGGCTGATGTTCTTGGACGAAAATATTCTCTGGCCAAAAGCTGGCGGAACAAAATCGTCTTTAACATCTGCAAGGGCACATGGTGTATGAATATTTAAATTTTGTACTGTCCACTACCTTTATGTCGACTTTTGTTTTGGCTTTGATGTAAGCCGAGATATCAATCTCAGAAGTATCAGGGGCAAGCCGGGAAACAAAAATATTTGTCGATGGTGGGATCACCTGCAAGGGTTTTGGTGCCGCCGCAACTAGTGCAGCGGCATCAGTACGTACCGGGGGTCCGGACGGTTGATTTGGTGTCTGTTACAGGGGTTTGAATTATTGGGTCTGGGATCACTTGAAGCGATGCCAAAGAGGAAATATCGGACAATTGCTCATTAATCCTGAGATATTCGGAAGCCGAATTTTTCTCAGGTCCGGCCCTTGGGGTGGCCAGAGATATAAGCGGCTGCATAGTTGTCGGCTGAGCAGGCTGAAGATTATTCGCCACAAGCACATCACTAAAAGAGGATTTTTTACGCTTTGGAGAATCGTTTAGTAGTTGAAGACCAGTAGTTGTTTAGTTGTGTATCAAGCGCACAGAGTTGGTCATTGATTTTTAATTAATTAATTAAAAATTATTAAAATTTCAATAATTAATTTATTAATAGTATTGATGAACCTTGTACCACTGTACCAGGGAAACTTTCGTTTGGGGGAGATTGAAGTGAGCAGTTAGTGCGAGTTAGTAAGATGCAAAGAAATAGAGATAAGAATCTCTATTGAGCGAGAAATAGGAGCAATAGAATTTTATGACAACTCAGTGCGCACAAAAAAAACACGTCCGTCCGCTTTGAGATAAAGAGAAGAAGTGAATGGTCTTGGCATTACGAACTTAAGGGGGGGTTAGGGTCTGAGCGAGCAAAAAAAGACACATTTTCATGTTTTTTTTTTGAGGATCTGGTAAACATCTATTTATTTAAACTATTTTTAGATTGAAGTACAACATTTGAAGAATGTTTTGTAAAATTTGCAGAAATAAATAATAAGAACTACGGCAATGGCGACCATTATTAGCAGGCTCCTCGAAAAAAAGTTGCATTGCGGTGCCCCTCATATATCGGTTGTAGATTATCTGAAATCAAAAAATCAAAGTTCTATCGTTAGATAGACATTTTTCCCAGGTAACCCTGGGAGGGTTTTTAGAAGTTCCGATTTTTAAATTTTTGGGAACACATTGAAGTGAAAAACGTGATTTTTGAGGAAAAAAATCGGCTAATTTGTTATTTAAAAAATAGAAATTTAAACAAATTTGGAAAAAACTCTCCAGGGATACCTGGTCAATTATGTTGGCAAGAAGTGGTAAAAATTTCAAAATTCAGTGGTTTTGAAGTTATGATGGGCACCGACTTTGAAAAAGTGAGTTTTGGGAAAAACGCTTTGAAGTTTTTCTCTCCGTTGGCCTGGCTCGGAGGTGGGGTTGCTAAAATCGCTGTATCTTTGTTAATAATGCACCTATCCATCTAAAATTTGGACACAGTATTCTTGAAAGGTTCTTTAATAAGAAAATAAAAAAAAAAAAAAATCGAAAAAAAAAATTTTTAAAACCCTAACCCCCCCTTAATCGAACATTCGATTGATACCGGCAATGCCAAACCAATCAAACAAAGACATTACCCGTTATCACCAGCACGAGAAAAGCTTCTGTGCGCTGAGATCGACAGGATGATTAAATTAGGAGTAATTGAAGAAGCCTCCGCATCATCATGGTCATCTCCGATTGTATTAATAGTCAAGCCCGATATAGTCAGGATTTGTCTCGATTCTAGGAAGGTAAACGAGGTCACGTTAAAAGACTCATACCCGATTCCGAATCTAGAAGGATTGGTAAGCCGTCTTCCCCCAGTTCACTGCATTTCAAAAATTGATTTGAAAGATGCCTTTTGGCAACTCAATTTAGACCCTCAGTCCTGACCTAAAACGGCATTCACCGTTCCAAATAGTCCATTATACCAATTTAGACGTATGCCTTTCGGACTGTGCAACGCCCCTCAGACAATGTGTCGCTTGATAGACCAAGTCATACCGTATCAAATAAAATCTCACGTGTTCGTCTATTTGGACGACCTCTTTATCATGTCACCCAGTTTCGACGATCATTTAAAGCACCTATCAGAAGTGGCGACGCAATTACGGCACGCAGGCCTTACAATCAAAATTAAGAAGAGCCAATTTTGCCTTTGAAAAGTCGAATACTTTGGTTATGCAGTGGGTGAAGATACACTGCAAGTGAGCCCATAAAAGGTCAGTGCTGTATCTCAGTTTCGTATCCCCAAAACCCAACAGCAACTAAGACGTTTTCTTGGTATGTGCGGCTGGTACCGTCGATTCATATACCAGCATTCAACAATAACAGCCCCACTTACTGATTTACTTCGCGGAAAGATCTTTAGCTGGATCGAGGACGCTCAGAAAGCTTTTGACGAAGTCAAATCTAAGCTTTGTGCTGCGCCTTTCTAATTCATCCTGAGTACGCTAGCCATTTACAATCCAATGTGATGCGTCGATGTGCGGAGTTGGAGGAGTACTAGCACAATGCAATGAATTAGGCAACGAACGTCCAATCGTATACATGTCCCAAAAATTGAATGGAGCTCAACGTAACTATACGGTTACCGAATTAGAGTGTCTGGCAGTGGTGTTTGCCATCAAGAAGTTTCGCATGTATGTAGAAGGGCATAATTTTACAGTTGTTACCGATCATTCAGCCCTGCGATGGCTGATGACTAATACCAACCTCAGCGGGAGACTTGCCCGGTGGGCAATTAAGCTACAAGGCTTTGTGTTTAAAATCAAACACCGAAAGGGGAGTCAAAACGTCGTACCGGACGGCCTATCCCGATCGTTCGAGGAACCAACCGAGATACTGGCGATAGAAGTAGATGTATTTCCAGAGATTGACTTGCAGTCAGATGCATTCGAATCGAAGAAATACCGTCAGCTAAGGGACCGTGTCCAAAAATTCAGTGTACCTGGATTTCGAGTCATGGATATCTATATATTTTATCGAGCAGGCTTTGCTAGCGGAAATCAAGAAGTTGACGATGCGAATTACAAACTTCTAGTTCCACGCGAATTGAGAGCACGCGTAATTCAGTCTGCCCATGACCAACCAACATCGTCGCCTGGTGGGGTGGCTAAATGTCTCGAGCGAATTCGGAGAAACTTCTATTGGCCAAATATGGTGATAGATGTGCGCAATTATATAGCGCAGTGCGATATTTGCAAAACCTGTAAACATCCGACACAACGTCTTCGACCGCCTATGGGTGTGTAAGCCACAAGTGGAAAACCATTTCAGCGGATCTATATTGACTTCATCGGTCCATTCCCAAGAACCCGGAACGGAAATATAGGCATATTAATTCTTCTAGATCATTTCTCCAAATTTACTTGGCTAAGGCAAGTAAAAAAGTTTACATCCAAGGTAGTGATGGATTATTTAGAAGATGAGATTTTTGTATGTTTTGGAACTCCTGAGGTTTTAGTTAGCGATAATGGCACTCAGTTTAAAAGCCAGGACTTCGCAGCCTTTACATCCAAGCATGGAATCCAACATATTTTCACTGGTGCTTACTCTCCGCAATCCAACACGGCGGAGCGTATCAACCGGTCGATCAATGGAGCCCTACGATCATATATTCGGTTAGATCAAAGGTGGGACTTGTATATAGGAAAAATTAATTCTGCCTTGAGAAATAAAATTCACCAATCCATTGGAGAATGCCCCTTTTATGTAATCTTTGGCCAGCACATGCTAACTCATGGAAAATATTATAAGTTTTTGAGAAATATCCAGATGTTGTCAGAAGGATTCGCCAAGGTGTCTAGAGCAGACGAGTTTTCGAGTATACGAGCTGAAATCGTTAAGAGATTGACAAAAGCTTACGAGAAAAACCGAAACAACTACGACTTACGTACTCGACATCGAACATTCGAAGTGGGTCAGGAAGTCATAAATTTCGTTCTAAGCAAGCAGGCTAATCATATAAACGCAAAATTGTCACCTGTGGAATCCAGGCCAGAGTAAAGGAGAAGAGAGGGCAGTCGTTATATCTGCTCGAAGACAACAATGGAAAGGAGTAAGGATTTTTCATGCCAAAGACCTTTGGTGAAGTACCCTTTTTCAGCCTTCATCTCCTTCAATTATCAGGTCGATAAAACCTGTGGTGTGAGGGTACGAAGATTAATTTTTTTTTATGAAAAATAAATAGAGAAGATAAACCCTAAAGTAAACAAACTATAGTCGATGGTCAGTAGACGATAGTTAATAGTCGAATATAAGTCGATAACAGATCGATGTTACAGCCTTTTAAAGCTGTTAAGGCAAACAATCTGGCAACCCCGTCTATCTGGCAATTTTGACAACCGAATTTTCGCTTGATTGGCTTGTTCTTTTGCGATCCAAACGCCAAAGTGAAAAGTTGTATATAACGCATAATAAATAGTGAATATCACCAATGTGGAAATTGGGATAGTACCGAACACGGTACACCAGTGAGACTGAGAGCAGCAGCCGAACGTTGGCTGTGGATGAGCCCAGCCGTTCGCCGCTGCACGAGTGTTGTGGTTGTGGCGATAGAGACTCCAGGTGAGCCGACTAATATGTCGCTAAGTAGAGTAATAATAAAAGTGTTCTTGGAAGTGTTAGAAAAGTTCGTTTGGGCCGACCTCGACCAAGTGATGGGCTAGCCGACGATCGCTGAGGCAGACATCTCGTCCATAGTGACGATTCAACAATAACAACAACAACCAGGACAGAAGCGCGACCAGCTGTGCCAGGATTAGTGTATTATTAAGTAGAATTTAATTTTTTATTATTTTTTTTTGTAAATCATTTTGGATCGTACCTAGACTCATCTTCTTTTCCTGTAGAGCATTGATAAGATTTTGGCAACACGTACATCAAAACTCCATAATCTAATTCGCATTTAACCTGCTCACCCCAAAACATCCAGCGTTCTCGTCTACAGGCCTGCGGACTTCGAGGGATGGTTGCGTGGGTAAACATTGTGACTTGATCATGTAACAGTGCCCCTAGAGGAAAACATATGAATAGTCAGTCCATATCCAAATGATTGGGTACATACATACATATAATTCTTTATCTCCACATTTTTATATAACATTCCAATTTGTTAATTAAGCTATATTTAACTCATTTTGTAGAATTAGGACCAATTAGGAGTAAGAGTTTAGGTTAAGCATGAGTCTGAAGAAGAAGCAATTATGTTTTTGTATTGAAGTTTGATTTTGAAATGAAGTAAATTTATAATTTTTATGGGCACCTGAGCTGATCGATTTCAATATAGATGGGAAAGGGCAGCAGCCATTCGTTGTTGATTCTTTACAGGTAGGGCGGGCAAAGCAGAAGAACCTCACCACCTTAGTTCTTCCAACAGCAAGGTTTCCTGTCTCGACTTCGTATGCAATCCGACTTCAATTGCGAAGTTCGTCAGTTAAATTTACAGTAACATTTTATTTATTATATTTAATTTAAAATTCTTAATTGGCATAGCCAAATTAATCCTATTATTTTTTTTACAAAGTACTAGAGAAAAAGACTAATCCTAATAAAAACTCTAACTAATTTATTTATTTAGTTTGATTATTAATATATTTTCATTTTTTTTTAATAATTTTAGGCTGCATGTGTATTTATAGTTTAGAAAAATTAATTTATTCAAATTTATCCTTCACTGTTTTGTTTTCTGTCTAAGTGTGTGTATACGGTGGGAAAAGGAAAAACCAATCATATAAATTCATAATAAATCAAATTTTGCGCATGGCTAATAAACTTCAATCAAATATCTTATTCTTTAATTCACAATGGAAAATTTCTGGCTTCGGCGAAAAGGTGTTGGTGGCTGTATTTTTTTTTGATTTTTTTTTTTTTTTAGAAATTTTCCATTAGTATTTTTATTCTCCGTTCACTTTAAGTTTTATTCACTTCCTTCTTCCTCTTTTCTCTTAATCCAGATAAATAAGAAAAAAAATGTTTATCACATTTCATTTTTAATAATCGGAACTCTGTTTAATACCACTGTGCCTTCCTTTGCTTTTTCTTTCACTTCAATCAATGACAAACAAAACTTCACTTATTGCTTTCGCTCTTCTTTTCTCTCTTCTTTTCATTTCTGCACTTCTTCTTTTTTTTTAGAAGGGCACTGGATCTCAATAATTCAAATAAAAAAATGGAAATTAAAATATATCTCACTAATTAATGATAATGGCTTAAATTTTATTGAATATTTTTGCTTGATTTTCCATTTTTTCTACAATTTTCGCTTTTTTTCTTCTTTAAACTTCATATTTCTTCAATTTTCATTTTTTAGTGTGATTCACTTAACAATAGCGTTAACTTAAACTTCTAAAAATTTTCAATTCTCTTTTCTTTTTCCGCACATTTATTTCAACATTAACGGTTTCAATTTTTCAATTCTTCTTTACGGATCTTTCATGATTTCGGCGTGGTCTCTTCTCATTTTTTTGAAGAAAGCGCGGAACACGTGTGGATTCTGCCGTTCTCCTTAGTCCGAGCTCCTCAGCGGTTTTTCCCGATTCGCTTCTCTCCGTTGTTCCTCCTTCTATGTCTGGGCTCGGCGGTCCCACGTTGACGCCTCTCTCTCTCGCTCTTCCGCTCTACACGTGCGGGACCCCGGAAGTTTTCCAGTGATGGGGCCCGCTTTTCCAAGGTGTTTCCCTCGAGAGGTGCTCTTCGGGGATGCGGGAAAACGTGGGCCCGTTCGTCGGGTTCTTCTTCTCCTCGCCAAATTCCTAGCGCCTCTCCTCCGGCGCTGATCATGTGTTCCACTCCAGGTACCGGCTAGATGTTGAATCTGTCTTTCACTCGCGGCTTGCTGCGATTCCGCAGTTCCGTTTCTTTCGAGGCGGAAAGAAACTTGCAGTTCGCACTTGCACGGCCGCGTGCCACTTTCAATCCGGCACGAACAAAACACAAAAAAAAAAGAGTTTAAAAATTTTCGCTCTCCCTAACACGTCCGGCTTGCGGTAGGTCCAAACTTCAAAAGAAGGTCTGCCCTCTCCCGCACCATTTCCTGCCCCTTTTAGACTGACCAGTCTTGATCCACTTTTGATCAGCTGGCCGATGATTTGCCTACGTGGTAACTCTCGCCAAAGTATTTTTTTTTTTTTGTTTATTTTTCGCGGGTTAAGTTCAAATTTTATTCTTTGTTTTTTTCTCTTTATGCCTACGTCGCTTCAGGCGCCGTTACAAATTCCCCCTCCCACAATCAGACTAGGGTATTCCAATTTAGACCCTAGGCTGATACCGACTGAAGAGACGCTATTGACGTATATCCTTGGCATGGATCCCAAGAGGAGCTCAGGTAATCTTTCTAGTCTTGTCATCTTAGGTAAATTTTGTCTTTTCTGGTGTAGCAATAAACTTTCATTGCTTTGTGTCGCGTCCGGTGTGGGTTTAGGAGTAGCTCTTGGCTCTTTCCTATTTACTCTGTCATTGTTGACTGGTTGAGGGCGGCATTCGATGTCCTCGGTCTGTACGCTGACTTCGAACTGCCGAGCTTTAAATCAAAAATTTCGGCTGCGGATTTGATTTCTGTTTTGCAAAGTTGACAAATTAGTTTTTGCGCTTCTTGAAAGCCACGGTCGGGCGATCTATCCAAGCCCATCATGACTAAGTAATGTTTATAATTTGTGAAAATGTTATCTTCTTGGCCCTATTGATCTATCTTAAACCTCTGTTAAATCGCCAAAAAAAAAAAAAAATTCTAAATGGTGCGACAACTAACTGAACTTCGCTTCTAATATCCTCGGAAGTCGGGTGAAATTTAATTTAATCGAATCTCTCAAAATATTTTTAAGACATAGGCCCTGAAAACTTAAGGTTTCTAGGCGGCTGAGCTGTTTAGGGAGAGTAGCAACATCAGCAACAGGTCGGAGACAAAACCGAAGTTTGAAGTTCTCTGTGATCCTTGCACTGAGTTGGGCAAACCTCTGCTCCTAAAATGAATTTCGGACCCTGAGAACACCAGAGTCTTCTGACATAAGTTTCTCGAACAATTCAAAGTCAAGAGTAGCAAATTTGTAAATAGAGAAAGTTTGTTAAAATTTGAAATCGGAAAGTAGTACAGATTTCGAATCTAATGATCGTTGAGTTTCTGTGGCAGTTATCATTATTTTTTTTTTCCTTAGGAAGGCCTCCATGTTGGGCGCCACTTTGTTTTAAATTATTAATATTTAATAATATAATATTATTATTGTAACGTGCAACGTTTGTAGGGGCAGTGCAAGGACCTGCGCTCGCGGGCACGCTGAAAGGGTCCGACTCTAGCTCGTCGGCTTGGGGGGTGGGGTCTTGCTGGGACAGATCCTTCGCGAGTAGGATAAAAGTAATTTAGCGGTATAAGAAAGCTTTCGTGCTGCGACAGAGAGAAGTGTATAATCTCCGCTAGAGATCAGTGCCGATATTCACGATCATCAAATTCAAATAGAAAATTGGAACAGGAAAGATGAATCCCGAGGATTCATTTGCGAAGTTCGTCAGTCAAATTTACAGTAACATTTTATTTATTATATTTTCATTTAAAATTCTTAATTGGCATAGCCAAATTAATCCTATTATTTTTTTTACAAAGTACTAGAGAAAAAGACTAATCTTAATAAAAACTCTAACTAATTTATTTATTTAGTTTGATTATTAATATATTTTAATTTTTTTTTAAATAATTTTAAGCTGCATGTGTATTTATAGTTTAGAAAAATTAATTTATTCAAATTTATCCTTCACTGTTTTGTTTTCTGGCTATTTGTGTGTATACGGTGGGAAAGGGAAAAACCAATCATATAAATTCATAATAAATAAAATTTTGCGCATGGCTAATAAACTTCAATTAAATATCTTATTCTTTAATTCACAATGGAAAATTTCTGATTCACGGCGAAAGCTACAGCCCTTGGCGTTGGTGGCTGTAGACGTGGATTATGGTTTAAGATTTTTATTTTTTTGTTTAGAAATTTTCCATTAGTATTTTTATTCTCTGTTCACTCTAAGTTCTCTAAGGTTTATTCACTTCCTTCTTCCTCTTTTGTCTTAATCCAGATAAATAAGAAAAAAATGTTTATCACATTTCATTTTTAATAATCGGAACTCTGTTTAATACCACTGCGCCTTCCTTTGCTTTTTCTTTCACTTCAATCAATGACAAACAAAACTTCACTTATTGCTTTCGCTCTTCTTTTCTCTCTTCTTTTCCTACACACACCTTCTTATGATCATTTCTGCACTTCTTCTTTTTTTTTTAGAATTGCACTGGATTCTCAATAATCTCAATAATAAATAAAAAATGGAAAACAATATATATCTCACTAATTAATGATAATGGCTTTAATTTTATTGAATATTTTTGCTTGATTTTTCTTTTTTTTCTACAATTTTCGCTTTTTTTCTTCTTTAAACTTCATATTTCTTCAATTTTCATTTTTTAGTGTGATCACTTAACAATAGCGTTAACTTAAACTTCTAAAAATTTTCAATTCTCTTTTCTTTTTCCGCACATTTGTTTCAACATTAACGGTTTCAATTTTTCAATTCTTCTTTACGGATCTTTCATGATTTCGGCTTTTGGCCTCTTCACCACGTGGCCTCTTCTCATTTTTTTGAAGAAAAAATGAAAAGAAAAAAATCTGTCGTTCTCCTTAGTCCGAGCTCCTCAGCGGTTTTTCCCGATTCGCTTCTCTCCGTTGTTCCTCCTTCTATGTCTGGGCTCGGCGGTCCCACGTTGACGCCTCTCTCTCTCGCTCTTCCGCTCTACACGTGCGGGACCCCGGAAGCTTTCCAGTGATGGGGCCCGCTTTTCCAAGGTGTTTCCCTCGAGAGGTGCTCTTCGGGGTTGCGGGAAAACGTGGGCCCGTTCGTCGGGTTCTTCTTCTCCTCGCAAAATTCCTAGCGCCTCTCCTCCGGCGCAGATCATGTGTTCCACGTGTTCCACTCCAGGTACCGGCTAGATGTTGAATCTGTCTTTCACTCGCGGCTTGTTGCGATCCCGCAGTTCCGTTTCTTTCGAGGCGGAAAGAAACTTGCAGTTCGCACTTGCACGGCCGCGTGCCACTTGCAATCCGGCACGAACAAAACACAAAAAAAAAAGAGTTTAAAAATTTTTGCTCTCCTCAACACGTCCGGCTTGCGGTAGGTTACTTAAACTTCAAAAGAAGGTCTGCCTTCTCCCGCGCCATTTCCTGCCCCTTTTAGACTGACCAGTCTTGATCCACTTTTGATCTGCTGGCCAATGATTTGCCTACGTCGCTTTAGGCGCCGTTACACCATCGCAGAGTTTGTGATTACAAATGAAGAGTTACCTGGATGAAAATGACTACGTCGTCCCACCGCAAAGTTTGGTGCATTTGATGTCGTCGTCAAATCCAAGCTCTTCAAAATGCGGCATCTCCGCTCAAGGAATTTGCGATAGACTCCTTTTTTCCGAGAGATGATCAAACAGTCTCCAAGGCAGACTCACGAGGCAGGACCGCAACTTCTGAAGCTTCTCGACCCGACCTATGAATGGGTTTGTGTCCCCCATGGTCGAGAACAGTAAACCTCCATTTTTTTTTTTTTTTGTGCGGTTCCCATTGCGTACGTACAGCCCACCTCCCGTCAAACCGACCGACGTTGCCGCGTAACGTACAGCTGGAATCGCGGGAATAGATCCGAGAAAGATTAAGCGAGGAGTAGGAGAAAGATATCACGAGGAAGAGTGTTGCACAGTTAAGGCGGTTAATATGAGCGATTTAAGATTGTTAGTGGAGCAAAGTAACTAGATGTGGTAGAGACCATTGTAGTCCGAACATAATGCCCATAATGCCGAACTACAATGGCTGAGGAGTAGAGCATGAAAGTTTAGGAACTAGGAACATTAAAATTAACGCGTGTTAGTAAGTGCTGGCTGTCTACATTTCCATAAATAAGATTAAGGGTTAACGGTTTGTTATTGATGGTAAGTTGTTTAGTAAAAGTCTAAAGTGTTTAGTAAAAGTACGATAAGAGGGAAGGTAAAGATTTTCATCCCAATTAAGTCCACTAAGAGCGAAAGTTTTTTTGTACAGATTCAATGTGATATTGGTGTACTCCGTACTGAGGACTCCAGACACACGATCCATACTCAAGAATCGGATGGACCAATATAACAATATAACGTTTTAGTTATGTACGGGTCATTAAATTTTTTTGACCATCTTTTAATAAAACCAAGCACACTCATAGCTTTATTGACCCATAGCTGTATTGTAGATATATGGTCGGTAAATTTAAGTCTCAAATCTAATAAGACACATAGATCGTTAACTTGAGTTAATCGTTCTAACGTCTTCCCTTAGAGATAGGACATAGCCTGGTAAGGACTAGATCGGTAAAAAGACATGAGTTTACATTTCGATCCATTAAGCTTTAGGTTATTTGCAAAACACCAATTTTGAAGTTTATCCAAATCGGATTGAAGTCTAGACTGGGCACTAGTGAATTCATACTGAAGGCCCAGCTGAACGTCATCAGCGTACATAAGCACAAGTGAATTGCTTAAGGCAAGAGGCAAGTCGTTAACAAACAGTGTAAAAAGTAGGGGTCCAACATGGCTTCCGTGACCCCAGATGTTGCGCGGACTAAACGCGAGAAACACGTTGGGTTCTCTCAGATAAGTAGCTCGAAATCCAGATAAGAAGATCAGTTGGGAATCCCAAAAGACTGAGTTTAATTATAAGACGCGAAAGGTTAAAAGAGTTAAATGCTTTACCGAAGTCAGTGTAAATGACGTCGCCATGTAAGCCATTCCGAAACCCATCCGTCATAAAAGATGTTAGCTCCAATAAGTTGGTAGTGGTAAGCTGCGCTTCATGAAGCCATGCTGGCAGGAAGTTACTATTGAACTACTATTGTTGCAAATGTGGAGTGCTAAGTTTTTCAAAAAGCTTAGGAATTGCTGACAATTTAGATACTGTTTGCACAGAGCCTCGGCGCAGTTCTTCAGAACACAGCCTAGTACTCCATCAGGGCCTGGCGAATACACGGGCTTGACCTTAAGAAGATCCGATAACACACCACTTTGATCAAAAGATGGGCAAAATATAAGGTTGGCTGATTGGATATTATAAGTGTAACGCTGGGCTGTACTACTGCAAAGAGATCGGCCATTGCCTGATTAGTGTTCGCATAAAAGTTCTCAAACGTAAGCAGTGGGCGAAAAGATACTTGTTGACGCTCAGTGTTTACAAAGTTATAAAACTGCTTCGGATCCTGAGTAAACTGAATCCGGCAGCGGCGAATATAACTCCTATAAAATTCTGCGATAAGTACGGTGAAATGGGACCGAGCTACTCCTGAGTAACTGTTCAGCCAGATACTCTATGTTCATTTAAAAGTCTACTCATGCTGTTCCTTAAATTTATAAGGCTTGTAAAATAATCATATTCGTTGAAGCAGACGAATATTTTCACGGCACACAAGCACACAGCGGCACACAAAATATGTTCATAGTGTAATACAGTTTTTGTAATGCGATGTTTATATCTTCGCATGCCAGTAAATCAGGCCTATCAAATTCCGAAATTACCTTATTTAATTTCATAAAATCAGCCTTACGAAGGAAACAAATTTTCTGAGATTAAGGTCAATTAAGGAATTGTTTTCGATTAAAACCTCAAGAGTGGGATGATATGGATCCTCAGGTTTGGAAAGGGGCAAAGTTCTGGGAAGAGTAATTCCATCAGCATCAGAAAAGAAACATAAGTCTAACAGCCGACCTAAAGAATTTCTAACGTGGTTAATTTGCCCGAGTGACATGTCGAACATGCCCGCAGGGAAGTTGCGGTGGAAGTTAAGCTGTAAAGACTATGAATTTGCAACATTTGACCACATAGGTTCTGTGATATTAAAGTCACACAGAGCTATCAGCTGATCACCATCAGATAGACGATCGAAAACCAAACGAATAGCGTACAAATATTTCCATTATGTTGGCGTTTCGGACGAAGGTGGTATGTAAGAACAGGTAACATACAAAGATTGATCGGACAAAGTGATTTTAATGCAAAAGAAATTCAATGTCACCAAACTCTTAGAATATTACCTCCTCAGAAGCGAATTGGGAGTCTACAGAAATTAACTGTCCTCCTCCCCTTCGCAGAGTTCTATCACATCTAAAAGGGAAAAACTTCGAAGCTTAAGATCTCCGGTTTTAACCAAGTTTCTGTAAATACAATAATGTGAGATACAAAGAAAGAACTATAAGAATACAGTTTGGGAAGTTGACTACGTTACCCTCTAGTATTCTGATGGGTAAGCCTGGTGTATGAATATTTGAATTTTGTAATATCCACCACCTTTATGTTGACTTTTGTGTTGGCTTTGATGTAAACCGAGATATCAATCTCCGAAGTATCAGGGGCAAGCCGGGAAACAAAAATGTGTTTCGATTGTGGGATCACCGTCAAGGTGATCTGTGGCATCAGTACGTACCGAGGGTCTGGACGGTTGATTACTCTGTTTGATGACATTTACAGGGGTTTGAATTATTGGGTCTGGGATCACTTGAAGCGATGCCGCCGAGGACATATCGGATTTATATATTTTTAAAAATT
This sequence comes from Drosophila ananassae, assembly GCF_017639315.1. Taxonomy (NCBI): domain Eukaryota; kingdom Metazoa; phylum Arthropoda; class Insecta; order Diptera; family Drosophilidae; genus Drosophila; species Drosophila ananassae. Next base: position 182,906 of record NW_025319122.1, read on the forward strand.
GCTCATTAATTCAGAAATATTCGGGAGCCAGAGATATAAGCGGCTGCATAGTAGTCGGCTGAGCAGGCTGAAGATTATTCGCCACAGTTACATCACTAAAAGAGGATTTCTTACGCTTTGAAGACTCATTTAGTAGTTGAAGACTACTAAACCGCGGTTCAACTCCTTGAATTCACTTTTAGTATGCCTAATGAACGATCTCATTTCGTCCTGAACAGCACAACAACCTTTACAGCAAAAGTGGAGACCAGACCTACGTGAAATAGCATCCGAAATTTTTCCGAATTTTTTCCGAATCCGAATCAAATCAACGTCATTGTACTACCGAATATTGGGCCCAATCAACCATCCCACCGTATTCAAGCACCAAGAAATATCTCACCTCAGTTGCGCTTAGCCGATCCTGAATTTACGCAGGCCCCAGAATATTGAACTGTTGTTAGGCGCCGAAATCATCTCCCAGCTTATGAGGCCACAACAGGCATATTTGGGAGAAGGACAGCCACTACTAAAAAATACCGCTCTTGGACGGAATCAGCTCCTAATATCAAGGCAGATCAAGTCGTTGGTAATACGACGGCTTGGACACCGGAAGCTAACGAGCCACGACAATGTTTGATTGCGTGCATCGGCAAGAAGCAAATAGTAAAATCCGGAAGATTACATAGTTCCCCACTCATTGCGAATCAAAAAGGAGAGCCGCAGACGGACCCCGGACCACAAGCCCAAGGTTGTTAATTCACAACTGAAGAGCACAGAGTGGAAGGGCCAGTAACCAAGGAAATTCAAGGAGTAGAAGCCACCTCCTATCTGGCATGGGTAACATGCATCTCCAAAAGGGAGCAAGTTCAAGAGAGGAACAAGAGTCCTGTATGCGCACTGATCAACCAGAAAAAAGGTCTAGTACTTCACGGAATGCCCAAGGAGAATGGTTACGAGGGCGCGCAACAAGGCGAAGGAGACAACAGGTCGGATAGAATTATCGTTGGTATCTTATCAATGTTAGAGATCTCACCCACATGATTCAAAATTTTTTGGTATTAACATTAGATTTTTTAGTAATTAGTTTTAAGATCCACAATATTTTCTAGCGCAAGGGTACACATCGGTTCACTAAGACGGTCCAACAACAACGCACAGCCGTATTGGATTGAGTCCCTCAATGGGTGGAGGGAGAAAGACCTACTACCCTATATGCACACATCATCCTATATGCATGCATCAGCATGCTGCTATATACAGACCCACTAACCTATTAGCAATAAGCACAAAACAATATCCAACCTAATAACCCAGCACTAGTAGACGGCGCCAGAAGCAGAAATCAGCATTATCAGCGGGAAGAATGACCGACTGACCGAAGCAAGCAAAAACCAGCTAGCTATGTCGAAATGCATGTACAAGCAGTACATGAAAAAACAATCTGAGTTAGCAGACTCAGAGGTGGGTGACCCTGGCTTTAACATTAGTTTTAGCACGTCCATAACATTGACCTTCCTTAGATTTAAGTTTGTATAATTTAGCATCTTATATAAGAATTGTTCTTCTGAAATAAAGATAGTTGCGAGATCAGAGTCAATCGTGTCGTTACTCAGTGTTGAAACTACGGCACTTAAAATTGACCTATTTCATGTGAACATGTGGAAAACGATTTAAGAAGTAGGACTCTCTAAAAGCTATCTACTTCGCGTGGCTCCAGTGTAAACGGACCACAAGTAGAATCCGCGCCGATAAGGAATCAGCCGAACCACCATGCCACCGGTACTTGAGGAAAACCACCCCAGGACTTCAAGAACATCAACTCCAGCCTGATCACAGCAAGCGTCTGGTCAACCCGAGCAGTTCTTGCCGAATCCAAGAAAATTTAGTCAGACTATTTACGTTCTTTGACTAAAACTCCGGGACCTACCGTTACTCCCGCGAGTTCAAGTTTGACGTAGTTGCCGCATCACGCTCTACGGACGAACAAATGGACAATTGAAAATGAAAATTAAAATTGAAAAAAGAAATTGAAAGTTCAAATTGAAAATTGAAAATTGAAAATGGATTTTTAAATTGAAATTGAAAATTTAATTTAAAAATTAATATTGAAAATTTAATTGAAAATTAAAATTGAAAATTTAATTAAAAATTAAAATTGAAAATTAACATTGAAAATTGAAATTCAAAATTTTAATTAAAAATTTAAAATTGAAATTGAAAAATGATATTGAAAATTGAAACTGACTGAGAGGCAACTAAGATTGACAAAGAAAATTAAAGATACATATGAAGTACAATTTCAAAATCATATGTCGCATTTTTTTAAATAAGAGATAATAAGAGAGAGAGAGAGAGAGAGGGAGGAGAAATGGTTATATCCTATCACTCTACGAAGGAGAGGAAGACGGAGATCCAAAATCGTTAGTATCGTAGCTTTATACGATATCTTAAATAACATAACAAAGTGAAAGGAATGCCCAATTAACTTCTTTATTGACTGGAATCTCTGTTACACATTTTTACGAGCCACCTGTCCTAGGAAACAGGACACCTAGCCTAACTTTCCAGTGCTGCTTGTCTGTTTGCCAAATTGGAGTCCTTTGCTCCCATTGCGGGCAAAAAAGCAATCGCTGTTCACAAGCACAACAGCGCCGCAAATTGGCAGGATATCACGCAAAAATGTCAAAGAAGCAGAGATAGGCACTTAACATGGACCCTTGATGGACACGTCTGGATGAGATAGTTGCGCGTTGGTGGAAAATGTAAAAAAAGATTCCATCCGGTTGAAATGAATTTTTTTGTTGATTTCCCTTTGGGACGAGCAGGCAAGTGGCCTTAAGCTGGAAATTGAAAAGAATGCGATAGTGTGCTCGATTTCGGACTCACATTCACTTGAAACTGTTTGAGCAATAATTACGCAAGAAAAATTGAGAAATAGGAAGTTCAATAGCTTAGATAGAACTCGATTGAACAGACAATGAATAATGTCTTCTCACCTTTCTAACAGCTGTCCAAAAACAACCATACTAATTGCAATCATCACGAAATAGATAATATTTTATTCAAATAACAACTAGACACCTGAATACATGGATCCCAAAAGCGCAATCAAACTAGAAACCGCAAAAATCCAAGTCTTCTTAAAGTTCAGGCTTAAAACCCACAGTCCGAAGGCATTGTAAACAACATAAACTGAGCTTAAATAATTACATGCACCATTCTTAAGTTTCTACGTGGCCTCAAAAATTCAGCCAAAGACTCCCAAGTAGTCGATCATGCCACGTAAGAAGAAGTTCAAAATTTCACCTTCCTCCCACTTGGCCCGGGTAGCTGGGTCTAATCCTTGGAGCCCATGGACAATGATGAATTCTCTTCGGAGATTTCCAAGGAACGAACTGCTTCTAAGGCTGAGTCGCGAAAACAAGATAGCAACCTCTGCAGCTTTTCCACCTTACTTATAAGAGGATTGCAGCCCACGATTGTTCATGTAGTAAATTCGTATAGCGTACCTTTATCTGTCGAATGTAATTCTGTCGATAATGAAAATTGTGTAATGCAAATTGTTGATAGTTCAATAGCACAAAAGTCAAAAATAAATTTAAAAGCTCCGAAAAAGTCTGGTTGTTAACCTAAGTCTACAAAACCTCTAAGCCTACCTTTTCGTTGTTGCATTGGCAATAATTATGAAGGCAATGGTTATGTCTTGTAATGAACCGAAGATCCCATAGCAGGACCCTCCTCACTGAGGAGAAGAAGATCCCTGAGTCCCCAGGGATCCTCCTCTCAAATAAATAGCCCGGACATCTAGCGAGGATCCGCACCGCATGCGCTTGGGTTGCCGCCTCTGCCGGACTAAGGTGTCACTTCTCCCGTGCCGGGAGTCAGCCTGGCTGGGGGCCCGGTATACAAATTCTGCCCACTCTAATACGGTGGGTTCAGGGTTCCTGACCCCCTTTTCAAAGAATCCTTACAATCATTTTTATATATATAGAGAAGAGATATGTTACATTTATATTGATTCAATTTATGCCATGGCAGCTGCCTGACCCGACATGTATAAATAGATTACCGAGCAAATCGGGACCGAGTCTTCTAGGGAAGCTGGAAGAGTTGAATGGAAGACCCACCGTGGGTAAGTCTGACATTCAAGCGGGAAAGTTTCCTTGGAGGAATTAGGAGTATAGGCTAAAGGACCCCCCCGTGGGTAAGTCCGACAGTCTCAAGTGCGGTATTTAGAGCGAGTGCGAAGGACCTGCGAGTCAGTAGCCAAAGGACCCTCTGTGCAATAGAAGTCAGGAGCAAGTGGGAACAGGAACAAGGATCCGCGGCGGAACCGAAGCCCAAGGGTAAATCGAGTCGGGTTAGGTTATTCCCGGACACGACAGGTATCCTGGCGATAGCGACGGATCGGCATGTCGTACGCCTTGTCGGTTCCTGATCAATAAGTCCAGGTGTGATCCTGTAACGCGAGGGATAGCCAGCTCGGGAACTCAAGCCCAACATTGAAACCAAGCAGGGACACCCTGGGAGAGTCATTAGAATCCTGATCCAGGCGCTGGGGCGTTTGCATAGCGTAAGACCTGGAGGTAAAGGAGACTCGACTCCAAAACCTCTGGCCTGCCATAGATCCTGCTGGGTATGTAGGCCCTTCGTGCCCTGATCCGGCCGCTAAGCAGCGAAAAGCATATCCTGCCCGGCGTATACCTGGGAGGTGAGCCTATCGGTTTGTTAACACGGATTAGGTGCCGGCAACAGCGAAAGGGCATCCACGGTGAGCCAAAGATACCAAAGGTCCACGGCACCCGCAACGGAAGAACAGCAACAGAAGCAGCGACGACGAGGGAGCAGCAGCGACGACGAGCGAGCAGCGGCAGAAGAAGACAACAGCAACAACACAGGCCCCGCAACCCAGGGCCCGTGAGTCCAAACGAAGGGAACCGTGAGCCGTTTTGGCGCCAGGCACCAAGACCACACAACCTGCCGAGCGCAAGCTTTGGGAGGGCGTGTATATTGGCACCAACCCGGAGCGGGGATCGGGGATCGACGGGAGGACGAGCGGTCGGACGGCTGAGCCAAGCGACCGGTGAGATTCACCATTTTTGTAAATTTAGCATAATAAAGGGAATTTGTTTTAAACGATGCATACCGTGTTATTTCTAGGCTCCGGCAATCACGTCGAATCTATAAATTCGGTGGAACGTACCCCCAAGCTCTGTGAGCTAGTCGCGACATTTGTTGCGAACAAAACATTAGCAAAAACAGTTCGATACACCTGGCGCCCAAACTACGTGATTGCTTTAGAGTGTAGAAGTAACACAGCTCATGAGATCATGAGGGCCTTTGTTGCAAGGTGGGTCGACGAGACGAAGGACGATGAAGTGATGGTGGTCGCGCGTGGATTCGAGGAGAAATACGCGCAGAGGTTCACGCCGAGGCAGAGAGAGGTGAGCGATCGGAAAAGCTCATTCAAAGTCTGGCAGTGCCAGAAATGAAGAGCATAAGGAGCATGGAGCCACAAGTGCGGAAGCCACTCCCGGTACAGGTGGACTATGCGAAAGTGGCGAAACAAGTCCGAGAGTGGTCGTTCCGATTCGACGGAACAGGAGATCCTCTCGAGTTCGTGGACCGTGTAGCATGGTCTGCCAAAACATACGGGATGGATATAAACACAATCCCGCGGGCAATGCCAGAATAACTCTGGCCAGAAAGGGTAGTTTGAAAAACTGGCAGACCAGGTTCGGCAGCGGAAACAGCAACGAGGAGAGCCGTTTAAAGAATACATGGTGGACCTTCAGACGCTAATGAAGCCTTTAGGAAAGTCCACAAAGGAGGTCATTGAAAGGCTAGTGGAGAACTGCATGCCGCGCATGAAAATGTTCATGAGGCCATACGCATGCGCATCGCTCGAGGAGGTGATGGGTCTGGCCGAGAAATTCGAGGAGCTCGCCTTGGAAGAAGAGGTTTTTAACAGGCAAGCCGCCACGGCAGACAGAGGGTGGACAAAAGAAGAACGGCACCAGACAGACAGGTGCGGAGGCATGGGCCATTGGGCCAGTGGCTGCAGGAACCCAAGAATTTTGTTCTGCAGGAGGTGCGGCGCAATTTTTTTTTTTTTTTTTTTTGCGCGGTTCCCACTGCATACGTACAGCCCACCTCCCGTCCAACCGACCGAGGGACGCTGCCGCGTAACGTACGGCTCGAATCGCGGGAATAGATCCGAGATAGATAAGCGAGGATTAGAAGAAAGATATTATGAGGAAGAGTGTTGCACAGATAAGGCGGTTAGTATAAGCGATTTAAGATTGTTAGTAGAGCAAAGTGACATGATGTGGTAGAGACCATTGTAGTCCGAACATAATACCCTGAACGGATCGTGTTGGGCATATGTCGAACTACAATGGCTGAGGAGTAGAGGACGAAAGTTTCTTCCACTAGGAATGTTAAAATTTAAGCGTGTTAGTAAATGCTGGCTGTCTATATTTCCATAAATAAGATTATATAAAAACATGACACCCAGCATCGTTCTACGATTTGTTAATGATGCTAAGTTGATTAGTAAAAGTAAAAGTCGGACCAGTGATGTATATAACGTTTTAGTTAAGTACGGGTCATTAAATTCTTTTGACCATCTTTTAATAAAACCAAGCACACCCATAGCTTTATTAACCATGGTAGATACATGGTCGGTAAATTTAAGTTTCAAATCTAATAGGACACCTAGATCGTTAACCTGAGTTAATCGTTCTAAGGCGTTCTCATAGAGAAAGTACATAGCCTGGTGAGGACTAGATCGGTAAAAAGACATAAGTTTAGATTTCGATCCATTAAGCTTTAGGTTATTTGCTAAACACCAATTTTGAAGTTTATCCAAATCGGATTGAAGTCTAGACTGGGCGCTAATGAATTTATACTGAAGGCATAGCTTAACGTCATCAGCGTACAAAAGTACAAGTGAATTAGTTAAAGCAAGGGGCAAGTCGTTAATAAACAGAGTAAAAAGTAGGGGTCCAAGATGGCTTCCTTGGGGCACCCCCGATGTGGCGCGGACTAAACGCGAGGTAACATCTTTAAAGAAAACACGTTGGGTTCTCCCTGATAAGTAGCTCGAAATCCACATAATAAGATCAGTTGGGAATCCCAAAAGACTGAGTTTACTTATAAGAAGCGAATGGTTAACAGAGTCAAATGCTTTAATGAAGTCAGTGTATATGTTGGGACTTGTGCCAGCATCAAAAATCATAATTATTTCTATTTCTATTCTCTCAGTGTAACCAGCCGCAGCGGTCCACTAATTGCCCGTTATCAGCTGCTCCATATTCTATGTTTCTCGCAGATTCGCATGCGCTTTGTTGTTCTTTTGTAGCGCATGCAGTTTGGGAGCTTTGGTGGAGCTTCTGCGCAAGCTCTTAGGTTTTATGACTTGTAATTCGGCATTGTTTTGGACCGGCCGCGGAATTTGTTTTGGGGTTAAATTGACCCATAATAAATTGATTTTGTAAAATTGAACCTGGTCTATTAATTCGGCCGCTATCAAAACGCTGATAGCTCAACATTGGTGACCCCGACGTGATCGCGCTCTAATTGATTTGTGATCATTAAAGTGCTTAAAGGAAACCTTGCAAAGGAAAACTTGTTGCTGTTGTTTCCATTGCATTGCACCTTGCACAAAAACAAATTGCATAATGGAGTCTGGAGATGTAGCTAGTGTCTCGGTTCCTGCAAGCAGGGAAAGGCTTTTGCGGCGAAGAGCAGAGGTGACCTACCAGGAGTTGGAAGCCCTGCATAACAAGGTCAAGGCTGCAGTTCAGAAGGAAGATTTGACCATCATGGTACTGGAGCCGTTGGAAATTTCGTTGCGCAAGAAATTTACCACACTCCAGGATGAGTTAGAGCGATTGAGCTCTGTTGAAGTTGGGAGTGAATTATGCTGGAAGTTCTCCCAGCTTGCCGCTGATGTGCGCTTTGACATTCAGGTGGGAATGGCAAAGCACTCCATGAGGGTACCTGCACACTCCACTTGTCTCGACGGCCCCAATGGTCCCACTGCTTCGTCAATGGCAGAACCAACCATAGCGGTGGTGAAGGTGCAGGATGGTCTGTTGGAAAAGCGTCGCTCATGCAGTCAGGATTACCCGCTGGACTGCGACATCCAATCGGGTTCTCAGGTTTTTAAATTGGAGCGAAACCTGAACAAGGATCACGATATCCAGGACGTGTCCAATTGCGTCTCATCAGTGCCGCTGCTATCCACCGCTCCCCCCGTGGTCGCTATTTCAACGTCGCATCTGGCAGTTGTCTGCGATGGATTTTCTGAAGCTGCTGAACTTAATCCCTCATCTGGCTCGGGATTTGGATTATTGTCACCGTTGCCGATTAAGTCAGCACCCAGGTCTGACTCCATTCGGAACTCTATCCTGCACCCTTCCAATGGGGGGAGGTCGTCCGCATCGTTGCTGCCGCCGGTTGCAGCTGCCAAGGTGGCTGCTGCTCCAGCCGTGAAGGCTCCCGATCCTGCAATCGAAAGGTGCGCCTACGCGCAATTTCGGAAAGATGTTTCCTTCCACTCTCGCCACTCTGTTGACGCTTGGCTCGAGCGCTCTCTGGATCTGGATGGACACGGCAGCCTGCAACTGAGAATTATGGACCTTGAGATCATCAGCAATATTATGTGATGAAGCTGCCCCATGCCCCTAAGGATTTTTTGTTGAAAGATGGAATTCAACGGGGGGAGGATGTTGGGACTTGTGCCAGCATCAAAAATCATAATTATTTCTATTTCTATTCTCTCAGTGTAACCAGCCGCAGCGGTCCACTAATTGCCCGTTATCAGCTGCTCCATATTCTTTGTTTCTCGCAGATTCGCATGCGCTTTGTTGTTCTTTTGTAGCGCATGCAGTTTGGGAGCTTTGGTGGAGCTTCTGCGCAAGCTCTTAGGTTTTATGACTTGTAATTCGGCATTGTTTTGGACCGGCCGCGGAATTTGTTTTGGGGTTAAATTGACCCATAATAAATTGATTTGTAAAATTGAACCTGGTCTATTAATTCGGCCGCTATCAAAACGCTGATAGCTCAACAGTATATGACATCTGTTTGTAAGCCATATCGGAAGCCATCCGTGATAAAAGATGTTAGCGCCAATAAGTTGGTAGTGGTGGAGCGGCGCTTCATGAAGCCATGCTGGCACGGAGTTATTATTGAACTACATAGGTGTTGCAAATGTGGAGTGATAAGTTTTTCAAAAAGCTTTGGAATTGCTGACAATTTAGAGATGCCTCTATAATTAGCAGCGTCGGATTTTTTCCCTTTTTTATGCAGCGGAATAATGAAGGGTTCCTTCCACATAAGGGGAAAGATCGAAGTTTCCAGCGATAGATTAAAGAGTTTAACAAGCGGTTTGCACAGTGCCTCGGCGCAGTACTTCAGAACACAGCCTGGTACTCCATCAGGGCCTGGCGAATACACGGGCTTAACCTTAAGAAGATCCGATAACACACCACTTTGATCGAAAGATGGGCAAATTATAAGGTTGGCTGATTGGATATTATAAGTGTAAGGCTGAGTTTGAAAAAACTGTGCAAAGAGATCGGCCATTGCCTGATCGGTGTTCGCAGAAGTGTTCTCAAACGTATGCAGTGGGGGAAAAGATACATGTTTACGCTTAGTGTTTACGAAGTTATAAAACTGCTTCGGATCCTGAGTAAACTGAATCCTGCAGCGCCGAATATAACTCCTATAACATTCTGCGTTATGCACGGTGAAATTAGACCGAGCTACTAAGTATCTTGAATAACTAACTGTACAGCCAGATACTCTATGTTTGTTTAATAGTCTACTCATACTATTCTTTAAATTTATAAGGTGCCTTGTATACCAAGGCGGATTCGTTGAAGCGGACGGATATTTCCACGGCACGCAAACGTCGAAAAATATGTTCAAAGTGTAATAAAATTTTTGTAATGCAATGTTTATATCCTCGCATGCCAGTAAATCAGACCAATCAAATTCCAAAATTAACTTATTTAATTTCATAAAGTCAGCCTTACGAAAGAAACGAACTTTCTGGGATTTAACTGTAGACTTAAGGTCAAAAAAGTAATTATTTTTGATTGAAACCTCAAGAGTGGGATGATATGGATCCTCAGGGTTAGAAAGGGGCAAAGTTCTGGAAAGAGTAATTCCATCAGGATCAGAAACGAAACATAAGTCCAACAGCCGACCTAAAGAATTTCTGACGTGGTTAATTTGCCCGAGTGACATGTCAAACATGCCCTCAGGGAAGTCATGGTGGGAGTTAAGCTGTAAAGACGGTGAATTATCAACATTGGACCACATAGGGGTGAGAAGCACAGAGTGCTGCCAAAGATCGGGAAACGTGCAGCGGTCTCAGCCGTAGAGAGGAAGGCAGAGATCGCGAGGTGCTGCCTCTCAGAATTAGTTGGAGGATTAACAGGAGAAGATCAGCAGTTGGTGGCAATCATCAAGGTCGGAGGTGCAGAAGTGAGGGCCATGATAGACACCGGGGCAACGGCTAGCTTCATTTCAGAAGAGCTAGCAGAGAACACGGGAATTGCCGGCGAACGGAAAGCAACAAGGAGACGAGTAAAGTTGGCCAACGGGAGCCACACCGAGACTCAAATGGTACTCCTAACAACTGTAAGCTTTGGCAACAAGACAAAGGAGTTGAATATATTAGTGTTGCCAAGCATGGGAGATAGCGCAGTGCGTGGATGGGATTTCCTCGCAGAATTCGGCACTACAATAAACTGCGCAGGCCACCAAGTCACGATCCCGAAAAGAGAAAGATGGAGCGGATGCTTGGAGGATAGGCTGTCCATAGCCATAACTGGACCCTCGGAAGAATGGGAGAGCGAGCGGGACAAAAAGTTCAGAAGAAGAGCTGGCGGCGTTCACAAACCAGAAGGGTTGATCAAACATAACCCAGCATAAACACACGATGAAAGACGACATCCCAATAAAACAAAGATATAACCCAAAAAACCCCAAAATACAGGGGGAAATCAATGAAAAAGTGGAAGAGCTGCTGGAGAAGGGATGCATCCAGGCGTTCAATAGCGCCTCTGCTCACCCATTGTCATGGTGAGGAAAAAGACGGGTCAGTGGAGGATGTGCGTGGACTTTCGGCAGATCAACGCAAAATCAGTAAAAGCTGCGTACCCTATTCCAAGGATAAACTTCATATTGGAGCAATTGAGTGGAGGCAAAATTTTTCAGCAGCCTCGACCTGAAGGATGGCCATTGGCAAATCCCACTGGAGGAAGAGGTCTGTACCAGTGGAAGGTGATGCCATTCAGATTACACTCGGCCTCGGCAACATTTCAAAGGGCTTTAGACCAGGTCATTGGCCCGGACATGGCTCCGCACGCATTTGCGTATCAAGATGACATTATCGTGATCGGGCGCACGAAGGAGGAGCATATGGCAAATTTGAAGGAAGTGTTCCGAAGACTGAAGGCGGCAAACTTAATAATAAACACAGATAACTGCCATTTCTTCAGGGAAGAGCTGTTGTACCTGGGCCACCGGATAACAAGTGAAGGGGTTGGTATGGATCCGGGAAAAGTCGCAGCGATTAAGGAATTGGAACCCCCGACAAACGTGAAAGGGGTATGGCAATTCATCGGGATGGCGTCGCAGTATCGGCGATTCGTCCCTGATTTCGAGGGGATCGCAAGGCCGTTGAACGATCTCCTACGAAAGGGAACAAAGTGGGAGTGGACGGCAAGACACCAAGAGGCGTTTGAGAAGGTAAAGTCGCGATTAGCAAAGAATCCAGTGCTAGCATACCCCGATTTCACGAAGAAGTTTGTGCTTCAAACAGACGCAAGCGACGGCGTGGGTGCAGTACTGACGCAGGACACGGATGAGGGTGAGCGAGTGGTCGCTTACGCCAGCCGAACGCTAATAGGCGCGGAGAAGAATTACTCGGCAACGGAGAAAGAGTGCCTGGCAATAATATGGGCCATTCGGCAGATGAGACCATACCTGGAGGGGTACCAGTTCGACGTGATCACGGATCACATGGCGCTGAAATGGTTGCACAATATAGAAAGCCCACTTGGAAGGATCGCGAGATGGGTCTTCGAGTTGCAATGGAGCAGCTCGGAGTTCGCCATCAGTTTACAGCACCATACACGCCGCAGGAAACCCCTACGGAAAGGGCAAACAGGACGGTGAAGACGATGATCGCCCAGTTAGCAGGCAAGGACTAAAGAACATGGGACGAGCACTGGCCAGAGTTAATGCTGGCGGTGAACTCGAGCGTGTCAGATTCCAAGGGATACTCACCATGCTTCATCACCCAAGGAAGAGAGCCAAGAATGCCGAAAGCGATAAAATTACAGGAAGTGTTCGAGCTGGTGCGGAGAAACACGGAGCGCGTGGCGCAGGAGCAAGCTCGGCACTACAATCTGAGGAGGCCGGAGTGGAGCCCGAAGATCGGCGACACGGTGTGGGCAAAGGAGCACCATTTGTCCAAAGCGGCCGAAGGTTTCGCGGCGAAACTAACGTTAAGATACGACGGGCCATACATAGTGACGAATTTCATTTCGCCGGTGATCGCCGTGCTACGTCACGGGAGCACGAAGAAAGAGAAGAGAGCCCACGTAAGTGAGCTAAAAGCCCAGGTTGAGGAATCGGCACCGCAGGCGTAGGGCAAAAGAAAAAGGTGAACACAACACACAAAAAAAAAGGGGGGAAGGAAACGGCCGAAAGCCAAACAAACGGAGAAAGGAATATTCCTCCAGGCAGCGAACTATAAAAAGGCAGCGGTGGACCCCGGCCGGCCTTCTTTTATTTAACCGAACAAAACAACAATGGACACGACGTCATCGCACGCTTCGCCAGTAGTCTCCTCCGACGAAAGCGACCTCGAGATACTGGACTTGCCAGGATGGGACGTCCGGCGGCTCCAGGCCCAAGGAGGGTCCCAGGGGGCCAACGGAGTGAGGGCGATCCCGGTGGGCAAAGCAAGGACGGAGGAGGAGGACCACCGGCCCAGCTTGGAGCTGCTGTCGAGGCAAAGGAGACGGAGGAGGAGACAGGAGAGAAGGGAGGCGGACCCAACACTGGCGCTCAAAAGAGCGGAGTCGGCAGGAGACGGAGGAGCGGTGGCCTAGCACAACTGGCCGCCAGAGCTGCGACAGAAAGTGGAGGAAGAGGCCAGGAGGAGGAGAAAGAAGACGGGCCGGTGGAGCGTGGTCTGGCAGGTGGGGCAGGAGAGTTTTCGAAAGTATAAAAAAACAAGAAAGGAAAGCTAACTTCGGGCGGAGCCGAAGTTGATATACCCTTGCAGTTCAGTCGCAGTCCGCCAAGTGGCGCCACCCATCTTATTTTATTAGATATATAGCGGATCGTTTATAGTCGGCCGATCCTTATGAAAATTGGCAGATCAGATTGTTTTCCCCAAAATAGAATCTGTACCAAATCCCATCTTTCTAACTTAAAAAACACCAAAGTTATGCCAATTCCGATCGTTCTATGACAGCTATAGGATATAGTCAGCCGATCCTTACGAAATTTTATACATAAGATATTTTGGTCAAATATAACATGTGTGGAAAGTCCCAACCCTCTAATTTAAAAAACACCAAAGTTATGGCATTTCCGATCAATCAGTAATATAGCAGCTATAGGATATAGTCGACCGATCCCGGCGGTTCCGACTTATATACAGCCTGCAAACGAAAGAAGGATGTGTGCAAAGTTTCAACTCGATAGCTTTGAAACAGACAGACGGACAGACGGACATGCTCATATCGACTCAGGAGGTGATCCTGATCAAGAATATATATACTTTATAGGGTCGGAGATACCTCCTTCACTGCGTTGCACACTTTTCACCAAAATTATAATACCCTCTGCAAGGGTATAAAATATATATAAATAACGAGATAACATAACATATATTTATTTGTAACTTTAATTCAACTTATAATCTTTATTGTGTTTTTGGGTTTTTGCCATGTAAACTATATTCTTTGAAAGTCAAATTCAGAGTGATTTGATATTCTCTTGCTCGCGGCTGCGCTGCCTACAAAAGCTCGGAAGCGATCAGTCGCGGCTATATTCATATACATATATATTTCTATACTCGTATATAAGGCTGGTAGCGACCCGAGCGTAAGGGTGTAAGTATGCATGGCTCATTTGTATGCGTTATCAACTCATGGGAATTTGCTGACCAATGCACTTCTCAGAAGTGAGGCTTTAAGGCATATGTATATAACTGGCTATTTGGCCGGGGCATTATGTTTATATAACAACACTGTAGCACAATATTGTATTGCTAAAGTGGATGCTTCCTATAATGACCTTGCACACTTTATCTCCCTCCTTTTTTAAAATAACGTAATAAAATGGAGTTATTTGGAATTAACTTATTATCTATTGATTATATATATTTAGTGTAGAGTTTAGAGATTTTCTTAATATGTTTTAATTAAATTTTAGTAATATATGATTAATTTATATTTTATGATTAAAATCTACAATTTTAGAAAAATTTAAACAAAAAAAATTATGTTTTAATTTTGTTTGCATTATTGTCATATGTAAAATTTCTCAGAAAAAATAGTTATCTTATTTATTTTGTTTATTATTGTATATTATACATATAATTTTTTTTTTTTTTTTTTTTTTTTTTTTTGGATTGAATGATTGGTGGCCACCATAGAATTATGAATAGAATTTCTTTAATCTATCTTTAGGAGCTGTTTGATTTTTATTCTTTACGTTTGAGATTGTTATGTTATCTCGTTCTCCTATACTTTCTACCTTATAGGGTCCTGTATACTTAAAGTCTAATTTATGCCCTACTTCGATTTTTAATAAAACTTTATCTCCTATTTCTAATTTTAAATCATTTGATCTTTTATCATAGGTTTCCTTTTGTTTTTGCTTATTTTGTTCAATCATCATTCTCGCCCTTTTATTAGCGTTTTCGAGTCTGAATTTTGATTCTTTTGCAAAGTTTTCTACGTCATACAGTGGCGTAATATATTCACTGCTATTGAATTTAATGTTTAAGGTTGGGGTTTTACTAAACACTAGTTCATATGGACAGTATCCATGTACAACAGAGGGTGTTGTATTGAAACAATATGTAAAGTATATAAGCCAAACATCCCAGTCTGTTTTATCTGACAAAACGTATGATCTAACGTATTCGTTAAATGTTCTATGGTTTCTTTCTATTGTCCCCAATGATTGTTGATGATTTGCAGTTGATGTTATATTATTAATTTTGAGATATTTGTATAAATCATTAATAATTGAATTCTTATATTCAGTTCCCATGTCCGTAATGAACGTCTTCATTGGACCGTACTTTAGAATAAAAGATTCGAATATGGCTTTCGCTACTGTTTTTGCACTTTTGTCTTGTATAAGGATTGTAACGAGATATTTTGTTAAGTCGCATATTAGAGTGACTGCATATTCGTTACCTTCGTCTGATTTAGGTAATGGACCGATCGTGTCCACTAATACTATATCAAACGCTTTAAATGGGGTTTCTGTTATTGTCAAAGGCGTTTTTGTATGGATTGTGGTTTTTGATTTTTGGCATTTCAGACATTTCTTTACGTGGTTTGCAACGTCACGTCATGTTTTTCCAATAGTAATGTCTTTTTACTTTTGCTAGCGTTTTTGTTATGCCTGTGTGTCCGCCTTGTAAAGGATCGTCATATAATGTAAATAGAATAGCTTCCTTTTCTTTTTTATTTTCTATTATGGTCACCGGCTGGTGTAGCGCTTCTCTTAAATTTAATAATATTTCATTGCCCTTATCTTTAAATTTATCTATTGAAACGAGTACAAAGATTTTTAAGTTGTCTAATCTTATTTATACCGGATATTTTTTCAAGCCTTTGGAAAAATTGATCTAAATCGAATATTCCATTGGTATATAGATCATCAACGTTTATTCTTGCATATATTTGTTTTCCCTTCTTGAGAGAACACTTTGACATTGTTAAATGCAATGTCACTACTTTTTTAACATCTTCGTTATGAATGACGTCAAATATCTTGGGCTTGGAAGCTGTCGGTTGCTTTTGCAAATCCGAACTAGATGTTGAAACTGCGCAGTTATTTTTTTGTTTACTTTGGGATCTAGTAGTGACTTTTAGTATTTGTCTATTCATTTCTTTTAGTTCATCGATGCTTATTCTTGATAAGGCATCTGCCACATAATTGTTTTTTCCCTTAAGGTATACTGCGGTAAATTGATATTCTTCCAAGTCTAACCTCATTCTTGTTAACTTGGAAGTTGTGTTTCTCATTGAAAATAGATATGTTAATGGTTTGTGGTCTGTTTTTATAGTGAAATATTTTCCATATATATATGGTCTAAAATAGTTAACTGCCCAATGTATAGCTGTCAATTCCTGTTCAGTTGTGGACTTATTACTTTCGCCTTTTGTAAATTTTCTTGAGGCGTATGCTACCGGAAGGTCTATCCCATCATATGATTGGGTTAGAACTGCGCCGCATGTCTAGTGTGGGTTGGACTAGTGCGTTTTTAAGATATTCAAAAGCTTCTTAACACTCAGTAGTCCAGTTGAATTTTATGTTTTTCTTGCACAAATGGGTAAGGTGTCTTGAATAAAACGAGAAATTTGGTATGAAACGTCTGTAGTAATTGCAAAAGGCTACGAATCTTCTGGATTCATCTGCATCGGACGGAACAGGATAATTTGTTACGTTAAATTTTTTATCATCGGGTAAAATTCCTTTATTTGTGCATTTGTGTCCCAAAAATGTTACTTCGTGTATAGAGAAAGATAATTTTTCAGGGTGTAACTAACTACTATAACTACTAAGTCGTCCATATAAAGGAAAGCTTGGGATGGTTCTAATCCCGAAAATGCTAATGTCATCATTCTTTGGAATGAATTTGGTTTTAAATCTGAATGACCTAGTGCTTGTAGAGAAAGAGGTAATATCTCTTGATTCCTTTTCTAGGGTAATTTGGTGAAATCCAGACATTAAATCTAGACAGGAAAAAAATTTTTCTCTACCAAGTTGATCTAAGATATCTTCAATTCTTGGTAGTGGGAATTTATCAGCTAGTAGCTTTTTGTTTATTTGACGATAGTCAATAACTAGTCTCCAACGTTTTTGTTCTGAGCCAGGAAGTGACTTTTTGGGTACTAACAGCAATGGGCTGTTGTATTCTGATACTGATGGTTCTACTATATCATCTTTTATTAGCTTTTCTACTTGTTTGTTTATTTCATCTTTTTGGATATGTGGTGTTCGATAGTTTTTAATGTAGACTGGTGTAAAATCTTTTAATCTCAGCTTCTGTTTATAGAAATTATTTGCTGAAATTGGTTCGGTTTCTTATCCGAATATATCTGTAAAATTTTATTTTTCTCGGTCTTATTTAATATTCGGACAAATGTGTTGCTTGAATCAGTTATAGTGCTGGCTACAATGATGCCTTCATCTATATACTGATTTTTAATAAGGACTTCTTTGTGGGTGGTTATTATATTAATTTGTCTCACGACTTCGCATCGTGCTGGGATAAATAAGTTACTATTATTTGAATGCGTAATTGGAATATTTATGTCTTGATTGAAATCTGATGGTCTTGCTATTAACCAATCTTGATCTATTTGAAAATCTAGTTGACAATTGAACCTCTTTATGAAATCCATTCCCAATATGCCATCACATGGTATTGGAAAGTCATTGTTTACTAAATGAAAATGAAATGGAATTATGAATTTTCGTGTTTGAATTTCTACAAAAGTTAAACCTTGAGATTGAATAGTACTTTCTCCTATACCAGACATTGTTATGGTTTTTGTTGAATCTACTTCATTATATTGATCTGAATTTATTTTTAAAATGCTAATGTCTGAGCCTGTATCTATTAACAGAGTTAGGGATGTTTTTGTAACGTAATTTTTAATGGCTTCATAAATATTGGGGCTGAGGTTTATTTTATACAGTTGTAAGTTTTGTAGCTTTTTCTTAAGGGAAGTCTTTAGTTTTCCGGCTGGGATTCAACAGTTCGAACTTGGGAATTGGTATTTCCACCAGTGTTACTGTTATTGTAGCCGTTATTTCCACCACGGTTGTTACCTCTAGAATTTCCACGACCTCTATAATTATTGGTGTGGTTATTATAGTTTGGGTTATATCCATTATTTTGGTTATAACCGTTGTTTTGGTGGTAATTATTGTTATAATAACCTCTTCCGTAACCTCTTCCGCGGTAATTTCCTCTGAAGTTGTTATTGTGGTAGGGTTGTCCTCTTCGGTTATATAGGATTGTACTTGGATTGCCTGTCATATCGGTACTACATTGTATGTACTTAGCGATGGCTTCGTTCATTGTTGAAAAATTGCGTGCTTCTAGTACTGTTTTAAGGCGTCCATGTTCACAATTTTTAGTCATTGTGTTGATTGCCTCTTTTGTGCTGAATTCATCAGCCTGTTCGGCAGGCAACCCCTCATCGATATACGATGTTTGCAAGAGAACTGCGGGTATAGTTAGATTGTTTAGGTCTTTTTCTTCTATTTCCAATCTATCAGAGTCTAAATCTTCCAACTCTACTTGGTCTATGGTTGGTAGTTCTCGCGTTTCTAATTCGTCCCCAGGTTCTACTGTGAAGGGTGTGTTTAAGATACTTGGCACTGAAATATCCAAGTCACATCTTTCTTTTACATTTATTAGGTTAGATCGCAATCTTGTTAGGAACTTTGAAACTTGTGACCATCGATTTTTATCTAATCGATCTCTCTGGTTGTATAATTAGATGTAGATAATTAAGTGGAATTGTATGAAGTCTAGTATAAGTTAGTTTAGGGCGGAGCGGGAGCGCAAGTGAAGCTCTCACTTGCGCTCTCCCATGAATTCGCCCCGCTTCGCCGCACTAGATAAGCTAGTCTTAAGTTTTTGTTGATTGAATATAATCGAATTTATAACGTCGAAGAGTGCACGCATTTTCGTTTTCGTTCGTTTTTTTTGCAATTTAATTTAATTTCTACAGCCAAATATTTTTCCTTTCGTTTTTGCGACGAGATAAAATAATCTCAATAAACATTTTGGCGCCCCCGGGTGGACTGTAGTGAATAATTAAATAAAAAAGCAACAAAAAATAGTGACAGTGACACATAACATATATAAACAATATATATAACATATATATATTCAAAAAAAAGAGTTGCTCGCGACGGTGTGTTAGTGAATTCACAAATAAAAATTAAAGAACTCTCCGCGTCGCGAAAGAAACTTCTCCAATCAACTACATAGCTGCTACTGGAAGGATTCGTCGTCCCCATGCCCTGCACCTGCATCGATTGTGAAAGGAAAGTGGACGCAGGATTAAAGGATCCGAAAGCAGAACCCCAGGTATTTGTGCAAAAAATTGAAAGTTGAGATAAGACAAATTAAAATCCGTCTTGTGCTGGAATATTGCACCCTCCTTTCAATTCTTGGCGCAGACGTACATAGAAAAAATAGTAGAGCAAAAATAAATAACAACATATATAAAAATTCTAAAAATGTAATTATAAATGTATGTGCTAACCTAAATGTACTGCCTGTGGATAAAATAAAAAAGAGAATATTTATATTATTTGCAATCACTGTCGCCCCCTACCCCTCGTTCTCGAATTTACAAATCTTCCAAATAAATACTAAAAATGTAATTATAAATGTATGTGCTAACCTAAATGTACTGCCTGTGGATAAAATAAAAAAGAGAATATTTATATTATTTGCAATCACTGTCGCCCCCTACCCCTCGTTCTCGAATTTACAAATCTTCCATGTGCAGCCAAAAATTATTTTATTTATTACAGATAATAATAAAGGTGCATATATATTTGGTTTACATACATACAAATAGATGCAGCGATAATATTCTCGTTTTCGTTTCCCACCGTTATCCGCTGCTGTATGTATGTATGTATATGCACTTTTTGGCGCGTATAGTTTACCGGTATGCCAAGTGACGCGCTCCCCTACAATTTGGTCGAGAATATTGGTTTCGGTGTCATTTGCGACCAACTATTTTTTTGGATACTCTGTGCCTCGACTATCAATAATTCGTTATCAATTAATTAATCAATTTAGATTTGGTTAAATTTAATAAATTATTTATTATATTTACAGATAGATATTACAGATATTTTCGTTTTCGCATTTTCTTGTTGTTGAATTAAATTCAATAAATTTTTAAATATATTTTAGAAAAATTTAATAAATAAAAAATTTAATAAATTTTTAATATTAATATTTTAAAATTAATAAAAAATTTTAAATAAATTATTAAACCTTAAATTTGCATTGTTTTCGTTTTTGTATTGAAAAAAAAAATTTTTTATAATGGAAAGTACTAAACAAAAACTTAATTCCACGACTCTTATTGACTTAAAAAAAAGATTAAATGTCAAAGTTAAAAGCATTCGCCGGTTGGAGGAACGTTTGGAAGATGGATCACTTCCTCTAAACAAAACCGAGCTAGAATGCAGGCTTCAGGTTTTAGGTGAGGCAATTTCTAAAGCAAATGAGTTGCAAGACCAGATCGAGCAAATAGATGAAATGGATGATTTCGGAGCCGAGTTGGAAGAATTAGGAATAACTAAGAAGGCAAGGATTATGTCCTTATGTAATGCCTTGAATTCAGCTGAAGACTCCCGTTCAGCTACTGCAATTTCTGCAGCCCCAACTCGAGCTCGACTTCCTAGTTTGGCATTGCCAAAATTCAGTGGAAATTATTCGGATTTCAAAAATTTCATAAGTCTTTTCGAGACATTAGTTGACAAAGATGTGAACATTCCAGTTATCGAGAAATTTAATCATTTAATTTCTTGCCTCTCTGGTGAAGCCTTAGGAACTGTCAAGGCATTCCAGGTCACCGAGAGTAATTACGACAAAGCTATCGCTAGTCCAAAAAGAGTTTATGATTACCAATGTCTCATCTTTGCGAACCAAATACGTCAACTGTTCAGACTTCCGAAAATTTCCCAGACGTCTGCGTCGTCGTTGAGGGGTCTCATCGACACTGTATCATCAATTTATGGATCACTATTATCCATAGGAGATGATACTAAAATTGCAAACTCAATGATTATTCATTTAGTTTTGAGTAGAGTGGATCCAGTGACCAAGCAAAAATGGGAAGAGTCACTGGATTATGAGGAATTGCCGCTGTGGTCCGATTTCGAAAAAATACTAAATCGTAGATACCAGCATCTGTCCGCTGAAGAGACTGGCAAACCAAAACAAGAAAGAACTGGGTTCGGCAAGCAACTAAATAGAACTTCGTTGGCTTGTTCTTCTACCAACGCCAAACCAGCTTGCAGTTATTGTAACGCGAACAACCATTTTTTGGCCCAGTGTAGTCCGTTCGCTCGCCTTGCTGTAATGCAAAGGTTTGAGTTTGTTAAGTCAGCCTCCCTATGTTTGAATTGTCTGCGAAAAGGTCACACGGTAGCGAATTGTAAATCGACCAGGTGCCAAATCTGTTCAAGATCGCACCATAAACTTCTGCACCGATTTACAGTGACCGAAAATAGCTTAGCATTACCACCACCCACACAAAATCCTCCTCCAGAGTTAACGAATGATGGCCCTTCTACTTCACATGCTTTGCATGCGTCGTCTGTAGAAAGGGTTTTGTTAGCAACGTCGATCGTAAGCGTTCGCACAAAAAATGGTGAGCACATCTTGGCCCGAGCATTACTTGACTCAGGGTCACAAATGAATTTTATTACAGAAGATCTTGCTCAACGCTTACAGATCCGTAGGGAGGAATCGTGCATCAACTTGCTTGGAATTGGCCAAACTAATTCACAAGTTAAGAAAAAGATACACACCGTGGTGAAGTCGAGAGTCAATGGTAGCGAGTTTCCGTTCGACTTTTGGGTTTTGAAAACCATTTCAGGCTATCACCCTGATCAGTCAGTGAACGTAAAAGATTGGACCCTACCAAAGAACTTGCCGTTAGCAGACCCATATTTCTACAAACCTCAGCGGATAGATATGCTAATTGGAGCTGAGTCATTTTTCGAATTGTTGTCCGTTGGCCAAATAAAACAAGGTCCGAACCATCCCATCCTTCAAAAAACTCTCCTTGGGTGGATAGTGTCGGGAAAATATCTGGCAAATTCCTCAACTCCTCCACAGCCAGTCTTTAGTCTGAATTGCCAAGAGGAAGTATTAGAGTCAATAGACAAAAACTTGAAAAAATTCTGGTCGTTGGAGGAAGTTCCTTCTTCTAAAAAGATGTTGTCGCCAGAACAAGAGCTATGTGAGGAACATTATCGGAAGACTACAAGAATACTGCCTTCAGGTCGATTTGAAGTTAAACTTCCATTTAAGTCGGATCCAAGCGTTTTGGGCAATTCATTCGAGATAGCCAAACGCCGATTCCTGTCGCTCGAGAGAAGATTATCTCGAGATCCGAACTTAAAGAAAATGTATTTGGAATTTATGGAAGAATACGAATCCCTAGGCCATATGTCCCCTGCAAGCAATGACGTTCTTGCTTCTCCACACTACGTCATACCCCACCAGTGTGTCTTGCGGCCGCAAAGTACAACGACCAAACTTAGAGTCGTTTTCGATGCGTCCTGCAAGACATCCACACAAAAGTGTTTAAATGAGTTTTTGATGGTGGGTCCAACAATTCAGGAAGAGCTTTACTCAACTCTTCTTAGATTTCGGCTAAAAAAATTCGCTCTGGTAGCCGACATAAAAAAGATGTATCGTCAAGTGATGGTAAATGAAGCAGATCGACGATACCAGTTGATAGTGTGGAGAAAAGACCCGTCTGAGTCCTTGAAATTGTGCAAGCTCAACACCGTTACGTATGGCACTGCACCAGCCCCATTCCTGGCCATAAGGTGTTTGAAGAGGTTGAATGAATCCGCGAAAAATACATTCCCTCGAGCTGCTAAAGTTATTGGGTCTGACTTTTACGTCGACGACATCTTAACGGGTGCTGGTTGCGTGGAGGAGCTAAAGACAATTAAGTCTGAAGTAACTCAGGTTCTTCAAAACGCTGGGTTTGAATTGAGCAAGTGGTTTTCAAACTCGCCTGAAGTTACTGCATCCGAGAGCACGGTTAAGCCAATAACACTTTCGGACTCAGAGCTGACAAAAACATTAGGAATCGTTTGGGTTCCTAAAGATGATGTATTTAAATTCGAAATTGATATGTCAGTCATGGGTCAAAGGGCGACTAAGCGGAATATTCTTTCGGTGACGTCAAAGCTTTTCGACCCTCTTGGCTTATTAAGCCCGATCCTTATTAAAGGAAAGATCCTGTTACAGGAACTTTGGCTCAATAAGCTAGATTGGGATGAGTCCATTCCACTGCACTTGGAAACCGCATGGAACAAGATTCAGCTTGCCTTGTCACAGTTAGAAGAGATCTCAATACCGAGATTTGTGATGAGTGAGCCAATGTCACCAATTGAAATTCATGCCTTTTCTGACGCATCGATGAGAGCCTATGGAGCCTGCGTCTATATCCGTTGCAAATCTGCAGAAGGTAGTAAAGTCTCATTGTTGACAGCAAAGTCGAAAGTAGCGCCGCTCAAGACAAAGACGCTCCCCCGTCTTGAGTTATGTGCCGCTCACCTTCTCGCGGACCTCTGTTGCAAAATAAAACCTCTTATCAAAGCACCGATCGAACGAAGTGTATATTGGTCAGATTCGGAAGTTTGTCTTCATTGGATTCGTTCCCATCCATCGTCGTTGTCAACGTTTGTATCAAATAGAGTTGCTGAGATTCAAGAGTGGTCAGAGGATAGCACGTGGCGGCATCTACCAACTAAACAGAACCCGGCAGATATTGTGTCAAGAGGTGGAGACGTAAAGGAAACAATAGAATCAATTTGGTTCACAGGTCCATCGTTTTTAACGGAGCCGGAAGATAAGTGGCCAACGAGCCCTCGGTTTGATCCGTCACCAGAGATTTTGCAGATGGAAGCAAAGAAGAGTGCGGTCGGACTGACTGCAATGGTCTCTACCTCATATTTGTTGGAAGTGATAGAAGGATTTTCCTCTCACTTAAAACTGCTGCGAGTGTTCGTTTACATGGTCCGCTTTATAAAGAAATGTAAAAAATGAGTAGTTCCTTCTGATAATGTACCTTCCCCTGTCGAATATCGAGACGCGTTTAATAAAATTGTCCAGATAGTCCAAGAGCACGAGTATCAAGAGGAAATTAAAAATGTTAGAAAAAATCTTGTTGTTAGCCCAAGCCTACAGAAGCTAAGTCCGTTTGTCCATGAAACCTCTCAGGCTGGGCTTACCTTTTCGTTGTTGCGGGTCGGGGGGCGACTAGCTAATGCTCCTATTTCGTACGATGCCAAGTTTCCAGTATTGTTGACGAAGCGCTCTCAATTTGTTCAGAGCTACGTCCGATACTTGCACGAGTCGAATTTTCATGTGGGTCCACGAGCACTAGTGAGTCTCTTGCAACAGCGCGTTTGGATAGTAAACGCGCAGGAAGTCTGCAGTCAGATAGTGCGGTCATGCATACGCTGTTTTAAATGCAAGCCTCATCTGATGACTCAAATCATGGGAGAATTACCCTTAGATCGAGATCGTGCTCTCCGCCCATTGAAAATTCGTGGTAGGCCACCATACAAGTCCTACATTGCCCTGTTTGTTTGTTTTTCGTCTAAAGCAGTACATTTAGAAGTAGTTTCCGATTTGTCAACTGATTCCTTTCTATTGGCTTTTCAAAGGTTCGTTGGGCGCCGAGGATGTCCGCAGACCGTGCACTGCGACAACGCGACGAACTTCGTCGGAGCGAGTCGCCACTTCGCGGCACTGCTGCACCAGATCGAGAGCGGAGCGGACCCAAGCGACGGCGAGGCGTTGACTCCCGGGCACCTGTTGACAGGCGGGCCGCTCATCGCCCCACCAGCACCGCGGACCCCGGACCAGCAGGGTCTAACGTGCTTGCGGCGATGGCGGCTTGTCTCGTCAATCAAGCAAATGTTTTGGCAGCGCTGGTCCCGGGAGTACGTCTTGGGCCTACAGGCGCGGTCGAAGTGGCAGCGGGAGCAGGAGGACGCCAGGAAGGGCGATCTGGTTCTGGTCGCCGAGGACAACCAGCCGCCCCAGCAGTGGATCACCGCCAGGGTCGTCGAGACTCACGCCGGCGTGGACGGAAGGGTCAGGGTCGCCGACGTCAGGACGAGTAGAGGAGCAGTATTTCGGAGAGCAGTCCACAAGCTGGCAAGGTTGCCAATAGTTAGCCTAAGGAAGGCCTTCAACGGGGCCGGTATATAATTAGATTAGATGAAGTCTAGTATAAGTTAGTTTAGGGCGGAGCGGGAGCGCAAGTGAAGCTCTCACTTGCGCTCTCTCATGAATTCGCCCCGCTTCGCCGCACTAGATAAGCTAGGCTTAAGTTTTTGTTGATTGAATATAATCGAATTTATAAAAAGTCGTTGGGACTATTTG
Source organism: Drosophila ananassae (assembly GCF_017639315.1). Taxonomy (NCBI): domain Eukaryota; kingdom Metazoa; phylum Arthropoda; class Insecta; order Diptera; family Drosophilidae; genus Drosophila; species Drosophila ananassae. The sequence continues at coordinate 208,353 of NW_025319122.1, forward strand.
TTGAACATGTTCTTTAACATGTCCTTAGCATCCCTTTCGTAAACCTTTCTAATGGCTTCTATGGAGGTCATCTTTATTTTAAATGAAGAATATTTTCTATTTATTTAGCATCATTAATATTTTTGTTTGAGTGCTTTGTTTTTTTTTCTTTTTTTTTTTTTAGATTTTGTCCAAGTTGTTTGCTTGGCTCATATATTTTTTTTTCAAACATTTATTATGTAACTTATATAATTTATAAAAACAATTTGCACACATTATGACAACAATTATTATTAATAATGTGTGTATTAATTCTAAGTTAATATTGTTTGGCTCTACTTTATTAATAACGTTGGCAGTGGAGTCCACCGACTTAACGTCAACTATTGCCATTTTTGAAATAATTGTATTTGGAATATAATTATAGCTGCCTGTTTCTTTAGAATATTTACTTATTGTAAATATTATATTATTATATATTATGATATATTATGATATATTATTATAATCTTTTGTAACTTTAATTCAACATATAATCTTTATTGTGTTTTTGGGTTTTTGCCATGTAAACTTTATTCTTTGAAAGTCAAATCCAGAGTGATTTGATATTCTCTTGCTCGCGGCTGCGCTGCCTACAAAAGCTCGGCAGCGATCAGTCGCGGCTATATTCATATACATATATATTTCTATACTCGTATATAAGGCTGGTAGCGACCCGAGCGTAAGGGTGTAAGTATGCATGGCTCATTTGTATGCGTTGTCAACTCATGGAAATTTGCTGACCAATGCACTTCCCAGGAGTGAGGCTTTAAGGCATAAGTATATAACTGACTGTTTGGCCGGGGCATTATGTTTATATAACAACTCTGTAGCACAATATTGTATTGCTACAGTGGATGCTTCCTATAATGACCCATGCATACTACATTAGAAAAATGAAAATATGAAAATGGGGGGGTACAAGCAAGTCAGCAATGCAGCGTCGGATGGGCCAGCGCTGCTGTGTTTAGGAAAAACGGAAAGGGAGAAATGCGTCGAGCACGGACGGCATGCGGGGGCAAGTGGAACCAGCACGGCGTCGCGCAAGAAGGAGGAGGAGGAAACACCGTGGAACGTAACGGTCGCACTCGAAGGTGATAGGAGAGAGCGGGGAAGGCGGGGAATGAAGCGGCCGCGATTTGTTTAGAACAATGCAGAAAACACACAAATGCATTTTGGTAATGCCCAAAGGGGGGATGGGGGGAGTCCGGGGATATCTGGAGGATTGACATGCACAATATCAATACGGATCAGAGGCCCTGTAACGCGGATCCTGTAACGCGAGGGATAGCCAGCTCGGGAACTCAAGCCCAACAGTAAAACCAAGCAGGGACAGCCCGGGAGAGTCATTAGAATCCTGATCCAAGCGCTGGGGCGTATGCACCTGCCGGGCGTATACCCGATTGGTCTGTTAAAACGGATTAGGTGCCGGCCACAGCGAAAGGGCATCCACGATGAGCCAAAGATACCAAAGGTCCACGGCACCCGCAACGGAAGAACAGCAACAGAAGCAGCGACGACGAGGGAGCAGCCGCAACGACGAGGGAGCAGCAGCGACGACGAGCGAGGAGCGGCAGAAGAAGACAACAGCAACAACACAGGCCCCGCAACCCAGAGCCAGTGAGTCCAAACGAAAAGAACCGTGAGCCGTTTCGGCGCCAGGCACCAAGACCACACGACCTGCAGGGCGCAAGCTTTGGGAGGGCGTGTGTATTGGCACCAACCCGGAGCGAGAATCGGGGATCGACGGGAGGACGAGCGGTCGGTCGGCTGAGCCAAGCGGCCGGTGAGATTCACCCTTTTTGTAAACTTAGCATAATAAAGAGGATTTGTTTTAAACGAAGCATACCGTGTTATTTCTCGGGCTCGGGCAATCACGTCGAATCTATAAATTCGGTGGATCGTACCCCCAAGCTCTGTGAGCTAGTCGCGGCATTTGATGCCAACAAGACATTAGCAAAAACAGTTCGTTACAGATGAATGACATAATTCCCTTCGGACATTTCCAAGGAACGAACTGCTTCTAAGGCTGAGTCGCTTAGAAAAAATAGCAACCTCTGCAGCTTTTCCACCTTACTTGTGTGAGGATTGCAGCCCACGATTGTTCGTGTATTAAATTCGTATAGCTTACCTTTATCTGTCGAATGTAATTCTGTCGATAATTAAAATTGTGTAATTCAACTTGTTGATAGTTCAAGAGCACAAAAGTCAAAAATAAATTTAAAAGCTCCGAAAAAGTCTGGTAGTTAACCCAAGTCTACAACATCTCTGAGCCTGGGCCTACCTTTTAGTTGTTGCATTGGCAATAACTATGAAGGCAAGGGTTTTGTCTTGTAATAAACCGAAGATCCCATAGCAGGACCCTCCTCAGGGTTCCTCCTCTCAAATAAAAAGCCTCGGACATCTAGCGAGTAACCGCACCGTATGCGCTTGGGTTGCCGCCTCTAAAAAGTAGCACCTACTACTGCACCTACCCACTTCCCATCCCAAAACACCATCTTGCAACGGGCCAGACTAAGGTGTCACTTGGTTCAGGTGGTGGGTTCAGGGTACCTGGTGACCCTCTCTTCAAAGAAGCCTTACCCGTCAGCCGTTTCGCTTTCTTTGCCGATTCGGCCTGGCTTCGTATTTCGACTCGTATGCGTGTTGCCAACAGTTCAACAGTTGTTCGGCATGAAAAATCCTGGCCTGCTGCCAATAGTTGAAAGTGAATTCAGATTTGGCGAAAAGCGAACGCCACAATTCGCCTCGAGAATTTAATTAGAATTTCACACGAAAAGTTTATTGCGTCCCAGGGCATATTTCGGCAATAAAGCAGTGAAATAAAATGAAACTATTCGTACATTTGGATAAATCTAGCTCCAAGCTAGCTCGGCTGCCAGGAAGTGCGTTCAGGATTTTTTTTTCCCACAGAACCTGCGGGTAACAATCACACATTATGGTTTTAACCTGTTATGAATATATATTTTAATTTTTATTTAGTAAGTGACGTTATATGAGGGGTATTTGGAGAAGGTCTCATTTGAAATGAATAAAAAAAAGATTGGATTTAACATATTGAACTATTAAAAAAAAAATACATAATAAAAAACAATCTTACCACTCGTTACTCCTTTATGGGCTTTTTATTTTGTCTACGCTCTGTCTTATTGGGTTAAAGTTGAAGTGGGAGTTGATCACGTGATGAGTCGTTAAAAGGGGGCCCATAAAGTGTTGAAGTGATAACTTTACAGTCATCAGCTATTTAAAGTTTTTAAAGTAGTATTTTAAAATAAGGAGGGTCCCAACCTTCATTCTTTTGGCGATCAGTTAAGGACCAACTTAAAGAAAAAATAAAAATAAACAAAAAATAAGCAAACTAAATAAAATAATCAAATTTTAGATTACCCAATTGAGAGCCAATAAAAATACAAAATATTTCGGAAGAACTAAACGGAATATCTGGATTTGATTGCTCATCTTGATGAATTAATTAAAGTAAAATAAATAATATAACAAGAAAGGAAAGCTAACTTCGGGCGGAGCCGAAGTTGATATACGCTTCCAGTTCAGTCGCAGTCCGCTAGGTGGCGCCACGTATCTTATATTATTAGATATATAGCGGATCGTATATAGTCGGCCGATCCTTATGAAAATTGGCAGATCAGATTGTTTTTCCCCAAATAGAATCTGTACCAAATCCCATCATTCTAACTTAAAAAACACCAAAGTTATGCCAATTTCGATCGTTCTATGACAGCTATAGGATATAGTCGGCCGATCCTTATGAAATTTTGTACATAAAATATTTTGGTCAAATATAACATGTGTGGAAAGTCCCAACCCTCTAACTTAAAAACACCAAAGTTATGGCATTTCCGATCAATCAGTTATATGGCAGCTATAGGATATAGTCGACCGATCCCGGCCGTTCCGACTTATATACTGCCTGCAAAGGAAAGAAGGATGTGTGCAAAGTTTCAACTCGATAGCTCAAAAACTGAGAGACTAGTTTGCGTAGAAGCAGACAGACGGACAGACGGACATGCTCATATCGACTCAGGAGGTGATCATGATCAAGAATATATATACTTTATAGGGCCGGAGATGTCTCCTTCACTGCGTTGCACACTTTTGACCAAAATTATAATACCCTCTGCAAGGGTATAAAAAAATGTGAATAAAAATATCTGTTCACACATTGTCGGCCAGAGGCAGACTGAGCTCTGAAAAAATCCTAAGGTTACTCTGATGCTTTTTTCGGTTGGCATGGAAACGGGCTACTGCTATAAAAAAGACTTGTATAAGTTTGCATTTTTGGGCCAGACAATCCGTTTGGGTCAGCGATTGGGGAAAAAGCTTTTTATCTTGCTCGGCACAAATGACATATGTATGTTGGTTGACGACCGAATTAGAATAATAGAGATACCGCGAGAGAGCCAGCCAACGATAGCGCCTGACGGCAGATGCAGGTGGCCGATCGAATGCACGAGAGCGGGAGACGTGAATAGAGACAAAGATAAAAAAAAGATAAACAAATTTAATAAATTATTGCCGGCCAAACTTTCGGGCGGCTGCTTTACCCGACATACTCCCCCCGTTGGAAGATGAGCTTTCAACAGCATCATGAAGGGGCAGCAGGCACAAGTTGTTGACTGCCCGCCTTATAGCTCCGTACGCCGCTGGGTAAAACTAAATAATATGGACTTGCGCAGAAAACCCAGCTGTAGAGAACCCTGCGTAACCTATACCGGATACAGTCACCGGAGAACTTATCTTCCGTAGCTGCAACTGGTCCGTCAGCGTTCAAGTGACTAGATGCACCTGCGAGCCAGAATCGAGCAGCGCTCGTCAGGGCAGTAGAACTCCGGAGCGGTTCCTAACCAGAATATTGGCAGTAGCTAGCAACACCACATCACCAAAACGATCCTTAGCAACGAGAGAATTGACGGCGGCGGGCGCTGAACGAAAAACAGCGTCCCTAGGCGCTAATTGACCTTAGGCGACAAGCTTAAAAACCTTGGGCAGGAGTTTATCACGTGAGAATGGCCATAACAGAGTTTGTGATCGCAAATGAAGACGTCGTCAAATCCAAGCTCTTCAAAATCCGGCATCGCCCCGCAAGGATTTTGCGATAGACTCCCGCGTTGGAATGGAATCCAGGGAATCCGAGTCAGCTTGCCTTTCCTTCGACTTAGACTGCGTGGCATCGTCCACTTTCTGCAACAGCACTTGAATTATAATGCAGCTAGCAATCTGCTTCGTTGTGCTTCGTTCTGCTGCCTAGCAACTCCAATGTAACGTCATAATTTTTGCCCGTGAGACGATCAAACAGTCTCCAAGGCAGACTCACGAGGCAGGACCGCAACCGCTGAAGCTTCTCGACCCGACCTATGAATGGGTTAGTGTCCACCGTGGTCGAGAACAGTGAACCTCCACTAAAAGTGGGAAGTGGCAGAGACAGCAAAGCCTGGAAAGTTCTGCGGTTATCATTTTCGATATCACGAGGAAGAGTGTTGCACAGTTAAGGCGGTTAATATGAGCGATTTAAGATTGTTAGTAGAGCAAAGTGACAAGATGTGGTAGAGACCATTGTAGTCCGAACATAATACCCTGAGTGGATCGTATTTGGCATATGTCGAACTACAATGGCTGAGGAGTAGAGGACGAAAGTTTCTAGTCCTTCTACTAGGAACGTTAAAATAAACGCGTGTTAGTAAGTGCTGGCTGTCTACATTTCCATAAATAAGATTAAGGGTTAACGGTTTGTTCATAATGGTAAGTTGTTTAGTAAAAGTCTAAAGTGTTTAGTAAAAGTACGATAAGAGGGAAGGTATAGATTTACATCCCAATTAAGTCCACTAAGAGCGAAAGTTTTTTTGTATAGCTTCAATGTGGTCTTGGTGTACTCCGTACTGAGGACTCCAGACACACGATCCATACTCAAGAATCGGACGGACCAATGATGTATATAACGTTTAAGTTATGTACGTGTCATTAAATTTTTTTGACCATCTTCTAATAAAACCAAGCACACTCATAGCTTTATTGACCCATAGCTGTATTGTAGATATATGGTCGGTAAATTTAAGTCTCAAATCTAATAAGTTAATCGTTCTAACGCCTTCCCTTAGAGAAAGGACATAGCATGGTGAGGACTAGATCGGTAAAAAGACATGAGTTTACATTTCGATCCATTAAGCTTTAGGTTATTTGCAAAACACCAATTTTGAAGTTTATCCAAATCGGATTGAAGTCTAGACTTGGCGCTAGTACGCTATGAAGGCATAGCTTAACATCATCAGCGTACAAAAGTACAAGTGAATTAGTTAAGGCAAGGGGCAAGTCGTTAATAAACAGTGTAAAAAGTAGGGGTTTAAGATGGCTTCCTTGGGGCATTCCCGATATTTCGCGGACTAAACGTGAGGTAGCATCTTTAAAGAAAACACGTTGGGTTCGCCCTAATAAGTAGCTTGAAATCCACATAAGAAGATCAGTTGGGAATCCAAAAAGACTGAGTTTACTTATAAGAAGCGAACGGTTAACAGACATAATGCCCCAGCCAAATTGCCAGTTATATACATATGCCTTTAAGCCTCACTCCTGGGAAGTGCATTTGTCAGCAAATTCCCATATTCCATTTGGGACATTTTTTCCGATTTGGGCCTTTCAAGGCTGCGCAGAATCTGCCCTACAGTTCTCTTTTCTAGCCCTCCAGGTTCGCTACCCTCTCCCGCACCGGTAGGAGGCATCAAGGCACTTGCTAAAAGTACTCTAAGGAATAATCGTGGGCTGCTTTCCTCACATAAGTAAGGTTGAAAAGCTGCGGAGGTTGCGGACTTGTCTTCGGGACTCAGCCTTAGATGCAGTTCGTTCCTTCGAAATCTCCAAGTAGAATTATGTCATACATCATTGTCCTTGTGCTCCTTCAAGGATTGGACTCAGCTACCCAGGCCAAGTGGGAGGAAGGTGGAATTTTGACTTCTTCCCACTTGGCTGAAGGTGGAATTTTGACCTTCTTCCCACTTGGCCTAATCGACTACTACAGGCTATGGATGCAGCCATGGACGCCTACGTGCCGGTTAGTCATATGGGAAGACGTGGAGTTGCAAATAATAGTAGATCGTCCTTTAACATCACTAATTCTCATTCCCCTGCCTGTATATTATATGGTGGGTGGTCCCACGTAGTGTCTGCATATTATGAAAAGCTAAATCTTATATTTCACAGTGTAATCTATTTATACACATTTTTTTATTTTCTCCGATGTTTGTGAGGTGCTGGGCCAAGTAGAAGCTTAAGAATGGAGCATGTAAAAATGTCTTCGGACTTTGTGTTCTAAGCCTGAACTCTGGGAAGACTTGGATTTTTACGGTTTCTGGTTTGATTGCGCTTTTGGGATCCATGTATTCAGGTGTCTAGTCGTTATTTGAATAAAATATTATCTATTTCGTGATGATTGCAATTAATCTGGTTATTTTTGTACAGGTGTCACAAAGGTGAGAAGACCTTATTCCTTGTCTGTTAGATAGAACTCTTGTCTGTTAGATAGAACTCAATTGTTCTATCTAAGCTATTGAACTTCCTATTTATTTCTCCATTTTTCTACTTGCCTGCTCGTCCCAAAGGAAAATCAATTAAAAATTCATTAAATTTGATTTCGAAGGTAAATAATTTTAGAGCACCTTATACATAATTTGTGCCGAGCAAGATAAAAAGCTTTTTTCCCAATCGCTGACCCAATCGGATTGTCTGCCCCAAAAATGTAAACTTTTATAAGCCCTTTTTATACCAGTAGCCCGTTTCCATGCCAACCGAAAAAAGCATCAGAGTAACCTTAGGATTTATGTTACTAATATTTTGTCTGTCTTAGAAGGCCGTTCCTTTTAGAAAGTCTGTAAACCACTTTGAAAATATTTTCAGAGCTCAGTCTGCCTCTGGCCGGCAACGTGTGAACACATATTTTTATTTCACGCAAAAATACATTTTTATTTTCTTATTCAATTTTTTATATTATTTATTTTACTCTATTTAATTCATCAAGATAAGCAATCACATCCAGATATTCCGTTCAGTTCTTCCGAAATATTTTGTATTTTTATTGGCTCTGAATTGGGTAATCTAATGGGCTCCGAGGTTTCCTTGCTCTTGTCATAATCTGAGCAGTTTCGACTCTCACATCCTTCTTTCCTCATTTTCTTTTTTATTTATTTTTTGTATTAAGGCTTAGTTTTACGAACCAATCGTTAATCCACTCTAGGATTCAAAATCGCTTAGCACACAAAAAAAAAGGCGGGGAATATATTTTGGGTATTTCTAAAATAAATCCTATTATTTTCTTAAATTTATTTCCTTCACTTATTTTAATGTTCAATCGCTGAACATCCAATTATTCCCCTTGAGATCTTCAGAGATATTTTTATTTTACAATAACTACGTGCCATGTCTATCGGTTTTCAGCAGATACGATTCTGTCATCACATTTTGATATATTTTCGTGCCGTGAAAATATCCGTCTGCTTCAACGTATATGATTATTTTACAAGCCTTATAAATTTAAGGAACAGTATGTACAGTTAGTTATTCAAGAGTAGCTCGGTCCCATTTCACCGTGCATATCGCAGAATGTTATAGGAGTTATATTCGCCGCTGCCGGATTCAGTTTACTCAGGATACGAAGCAGTTTTATAACTTTGTCCAATCAGCCAACCTTATATTTGCCCATCTTTCCATCAAAGTGGTGTGTTATCGGATCTTCTTAAGGTCAAGCCCGTGTATTCGCCAGGCCCTCTAGGCCAGGAGTACTAGGCTGTGTTCTGAAGAACTGCGCCGACGCTCTGTGCAAACCGCTCGTTAAACTTTTTAATCTATCGCTGGAAACTTCGATCTTTCCCCTTATATGGAAGGAATCATTCATTAATCCGCTGCATAAAAACGGGGAAAAATTCGACCCTGCAAATTATATAGGCATCTCTAAATTGACAGCAATTCAAAAGCTTTTTGAAAAACTTATCACGAAAAACTTTCATGAAGCGCCGCTCACCACTACCAACTTATTGGAGCTAACATCTTTTATGACGGATGGGTTCCGGAATGGCTTACAAACAGACATCATTTACACTGACTTCAGTAAAGCATTTAACTCTGTTAACCATTCGCTTCTTATAATTTAACTCAGTCTTTTGGGATTCCCAACCAATCTTCTTATCTGGATTTCGAGCTACTTATCTGGGAGAACCCAACGTGTTTCTCGCGTTTAGTCCGCGCAACATCTGGGGTGACCCATGGAAGCCATCTTGGACCCCTACTTTTTGCACATTGTTATATACATCATATGGATCGTGTGTCGTGAGTCCTCAGTACGGAGTACACCAAGATCACATTGAATCTGTACAAAAAAACTTTCGCTCTTAGTGGACTTAATTGGGATGGAAATCTTTACCTTCCCTCTTATCGTATTTTTACTAAACACTTTAGACTTTTACTAAACAACTTACCATCATTAACAAACCGTTAACCCTTAATCTTAATTATGGAAATGTAGACAGCCAGCACTTACTAATACGCGTTAATTTTAACGTTCCTAGTAGACGGACTAGAAACTTTCGTCCTCTACTCCTCAGCCATTGTAGTTCGACATATGCCCAACACGATCCACTCAGGGCATTATGTTCGGACTACAATGGTCTCTACCACATCTTGTCACGTTGCTCCACTAACAATCTTAAATCGCTCATATTAACCGCATATTGCTGCCTCTGCCACTTCCCACTTTTGAAGTGGAGGTTCACTGTTCTCGTACATGGTGGACACAAACCCATTCATAGGTCGGGTCGAAAAGTTTCAGCGGTTGCGGTCCTGCCTCGTGAGTCTGCCTTGGAGACTGATTGATCGTCTCACGGACAAAAATTATGACGTCGCATTGGAGTTGCTAGGCAGCAGAACGAAGCACAACAAGTGCTGTTGCAGAAAGTGGACGATGCCACGCTATCTAAGTGGAAGGAAAGGCAAGCTGACTCGGATTCCTTGGATTCCTTTTCAACGCGGGAGTCTATCGCAAATTCCTTGAGCGGAGATGCCGGATTTTGAAGAGCTTGGATTTGACGACGACATCACATGCACCAAACTTTGCGGTAGGTCGGCGTAGTCATTTTCATCCAGGTAACTCTTCATTTGTGTTCATCCAGGTAACTGTCACAGCCGCCCGTAAGTTTGGCCAATAATTTATTAAATTTGTTTATCTTTTCTTTATCTTTGTCTCTATTCACGTCGCCCGCTCTCGTGCATTCGATCGCCCACCTGCATCTGCCGTCAGGCGCTATCGTTGCCTTGCTCTCTCGCGGTATCTCTATTATTCAGTCACATACATACATCATTTAAATAAATTGTAATCATACATAGAAATCTAAAGGTCCTGGTTTTTTATTACAGCCTAGATTTGGAACATTAAATAAAGCTCCCGAAAATGCTCGGTAAATGAACACAGGTTAAGTAACACAATTAAATGGAAACACTATGAGGATTTAAATAAAGGCAGGCAAATTATTCACTATAAATCAAAATACAAAAAGAAACAGAAAAATAACAAGAGTAAATACTATACCGGAGCTAGCGATCTCGGCGTCTTGCCATATTGTGGAAGAACTCCTCCGGATGTTTTTCCGATTTGGGCCTTTCATGGCTGCGAAGAATATCTGCCCTACAGTTCTCTTTTCGGCGTGAGATTACCTGTTTTGGACAAGTTTCTAGCCCTTCAGGTTCGCTACCCTCTCCCGCACCGGTAGGAGGCATCAAGGCACTTGCTAAAAGTACGCTAAGGAATAATCGTGGGCTGCTATCCTCACATAAGTAAGGTTGAAAAGCTGCGGAGGTTGCGGACTTGTCTTCGGGACTCAGCCTTAGATGCAGTTCGTTCCTTCGAAATCTCCAAGTAGAATTATGTCATACTTGGAATTATGTCATTATGCCCACTTGGCTGAAGGTGGAATTTTGACCTTCTTCCCACTTGACCTAATCGACTACTTGGGAGTCGATGGCTGAATTTTTGAAGCAGCGATTTTAGAGTACTGCAGGCTATGGATGCAGCCATGGACGCCTACGCGGCGGGTACTCATATGGGAGGACGTGGACTTGCAAATAATAGTAGATCGTCCTTTAACATCACTAATTCTCATTCCCCTGCCTGTATATTATGTGGTGGGTGGTCCCACGTAGTGTCTGCATATTATGGAAAGCTAAATCACATATTTCACAGTGTAATCTATTTATACACATTTTTTTATTTTCTCCGAGGTTTATGAGGTGCAGGGCCAAGTAGAAGCTTAAGAATGGAGCATGTAAAAATGTATTCGGACTTTGTGTTCTAAGCGTGAACTCTGGGAAGACTTGGATTTTTACGGTTTCTGGTTTGATTGCGCTTTTGGGACTAGACGCTAGACTAGACTAGACGCTTTTCTGAATCCATGTTTTCAGGTGTCTAGTCGTTATTTGAATAAAATATTATCTATTTCGTGATGATTGCAATTAATCTGGTTGTTTTTGTACAGGTGTCACAAAGGTAAAAAGACCTTATTCCTTGTCTGTTAAATTGAGTTCTATCTAAGCTATTGAACTTCCTATTTCTCCATTTTTCCACTTGCCTGCTCGTTCCAAATAAAAATCAATTAAAAATTTATTAAATTTGATTTCGGAGGTAAATAATTTTAGAGCACCTTATACATAATTTGTGCCGACCAAGATAAACCAAACGGATTGTCTTTTATTTATTTTTTATTTTTTATTTTTTTATTTTATTTTATTTCACACAAGAAAACATTTCTATTTTCTTATTCAATTTTTTATATTATTTATTTTACTTTATGTAATTCATCAAGATGAGCAATCACATCCAGATATTCCGTTTAGTTCTTCCGAAATATTTCGTATTTTTATTGGCTCTGAATTGGGTAATCTAATGGGCTCCGAGGTTTCCTCGCTCTTGTCATAATCTGAGCAGTTACGACTCTGACATCCTTCTTTCCTCATTTTCTTTTTCATTTATTTTTTGTATTAAGGCTTAGTTTTACGAACCAATCGTTAATCCACTCTAGGATTCAAAATCGCTTAGCAAAAACACAAAAAAAAAGGGGGGGAATATATTTTGGGTATTTCTAAAATAAATCATATTATTTTCTTTCAATCGCTGAACATCCAATTATTCCCCTTGAGATCTTCAGAGATATTTTTATTTTACAATAACTACGTGCCATGTCTTTCGGTTTTCAGCAGATACGATTCTGTCATCACATTTTGATTATCTGATATATATATATTATCTAGCAATCGCCCTAGGCGTAAGATACGTGGCCGATCTGCCTTGTTTTCTTCTTTTTTATTTTTCCAAAGCAATCAAAACATTTGTTATTTTATTTAGTTTCCTTATTTTTTATTTATTTTTATTTTTTCTCCAAGTTGGTCCTTAACTGATCGCCAAATGAATGATGGTTGGGACCCTCCTTATTTTCAAATACTACTTTAAAAACTTTAAATAGCTAATGCCTGTAAAGTTATCACTTCTACACTTTACGGGCCCCCTTTTAATGACTCATCACGTGGTCAACTCCCACTTTAACTTTAATCCAATAAAACAGAGCCTAGACAAAATAAAAGGTAGAGTAAGGCGGAATAAGGGGGAGTAACCCGTAAAGCCTACCTTTTAGAGGCGGCAACCCAAGCGCATACGGTGCGGATACTCGCTAGATGTCCGGGGCTATTTATTTGAGAGGAGGAACCCTGAGGAGGGTCCTGCTATGGAATCTTCGGTTTATTACAAGACAAAACCCTGGCCTTACTGCACGAACAATCGTGGGCTGCAATCCTCACACAAGTAAGGTGGAAAAGCTGCAGAGGTTGCTATCTTGTCTAAGCGACTCAGCCTTAGAAGCAGTTCGTTCCTTGGAAATCTCCGAAGAGAATTCATCATTGTCCATGTGCTCCAAGGATTGGACCCAGCTACCCAGGCCAAGTGGGAGGAACATATTTTTGCACTTTCAACATATTTTGTGTGCCACTGTGTGCTTGTGTGCCGTGAAAATATCCGTCTGCTTCAACGTATATGATTATTTTACAAGCCTTATAAATTTAAGGAACAGTATGTACAGTTAGTTATTCAAGAGTAGCTCGGTCCCATTTCACCGTGCATATCGCAGAATGTTATAGGAGTTATATTCGCCGCCGCCGGATTCAGTTTACTCAGGATACGAAGCAGTTTTATAACTTTGTAAACACTAAGCGTAAACATGTTTTGTTTCGCCCACTGCTTACGTTTGAGAACTTTTATGCGAACACTGATCAGGCAGTGGCCAATCTCTTCGCACAGTTTTTTCAAACTACGTGTTCACCTAGCAGCAGTTCAGCCCAGCCTTACACTTATAATATCCAATCAGCCAACCTCATCTTTCGATCAAAGTTGTGTGTTATCGGATCTTCTTAAGGTCAAGCCCGTGTATTCGCCAGACCCTGATGGAGTACTAGGCTGTGTTCTGAAGAACTGCGCCGAGGCTCTGTGCAAACCGCTCGTTAAACTTTTTAATCTATCGCTGGAAACTTCGATCTTTCCCCTTATGTGGAAGGAATCTTTCATTAATCCGCTGCATAAAAAAGGGGAAAAATTCGACCCGGCAAATTATATAGGCATCTCTAAATTGTCAGCAATTCAAAAGCTTTTTGAAAAACTTATCACTCCACATTTGCAACATCTATGTAGTTCAATAAACACTTCTTTCCAGCATGGCTTCATGAAGCGCCGCTCACCACTACCAACTTATTGGAGCTAACATCTTTTATGACCGATGGGTTCCGGAATGGCTTACAAGCAGACGTCATTTACACTGACTTCAGTTCCATTCGCTTCTTATAATTTAACTCAGTCTTTTGGGATTCCCAACCGATCTTCTTATCTGGAAGCCCCATGGAAGCCATCTTGGACCCCTACTTTTTAGACTGTTTATTAACGACTTGCCTCTTGCCTTAAGCAATTCACTTGTACTTATATACGCTGATGCCGTTAAGCTAGAGTCCAGTCTAGACTTCAATCCGATTTGGATAAACTTCAAAATTGGTGTTTTGCAAATAACCTAAAGCTTAATGGATCGAAATGTAAACTTGTGTGTTTTTACCGATCTAGTCCTCACCAGGCTATGTCTTTCTCTATGGGAAGGCGTTAGAACGATTAACTCAGGTTAAAGATCTATGTGTCTTATTAGATTTGAGACTTAAATATACCGACCATATATCTACAATACATGCAATACATCCTCAGTACGGTGTACACCAAGATCACATTGAATCTGTTCAAAAAAACTTTCGCTCTTAGTGGACTTAATTGGGATGAAAATCTTTACCTTCCCTCTTATCGTACTTTTACTAAACACTTTAGACTTTTACTAAACAACTTACCATCATTAACAAACCGTTAACCCTTTATCTTATATATGTAGAAGGACTAGAAACTTTCTCCTCAGCCATTGTAGTTCGATATATGCCCAACACGATCCACTCAGGGCATTATGTTTGGACTATAATGGTCTCTACCACATCTTGTCACTTTGCTCCACTAACAATCTTAAATCGCTCATATTAACCGCCTTAACTGTGCAACACTCTTTCTCGTGATATCTTTCTCCTACTCCTCGCTTAATCTGTCTCGGATCTATTCCCGCGATTCGAGCCGTACGTTACGCGGCAGCGTACCTCGGTCGGTTGGACGGGAGGTGGATGTACGTATGCAATGGGAACCGCAAAAAAAAAAAAACAAAAAAATATAAAAAAGGGTTATAACCATAATGTGTGATTGTTACCCGCAGGTGCTGTCCTCCTTGAAATCAGTGGAGACATGCGGATCGTCGCGGATTAAGACATGTTACGGCCACTGACCAACCTTCCACTTCATCTTCCTCTATTTTAAAAAACTAATGTCTTCTCTAACACTTACCTATAACACTTACCTTCTCTAACACTTACCTATCGGAACACAAGAGGGTTACGTAGTAAACTTTCCAAAATGTATTCTGATATTTCTTTCTTTGCATCTCACATTATTGTATTTACAGAAACTTGGTTAAAGCCGAAGATCTTAAGCTCCGAAGTTTTTCCTAGTAGGTACACCACTTTTAGATGTGATAGAACTTTGCGAAGGGGAGGAGGAGTGCTAATTTCTGTAGACTCCAAATTCGCTTCTGAAGAGGTAAAATCACAAGAGTTTGGTGACATTGAATTTCTTTGCATCAAAATCACTTTGTCCGATCAATCTTTGTATGTTACCTGTTCGTACATACCACCTTCGTCCGAACCGCCAACATACCTGCAACATTTGTCCGCTATTCGTTTGGTTTTCGATCGTCTGTCTGATGGTGACCAGCTGATAGCTCTGGGTGACTTTAATATCCCAGAACTTATATGGTCAAATGTTGAAAATTCACCGTCTTTACAGCTTAACTCCCACCACGACTTTCCTGTGGGCATGTTTGACATGTCACTCGGGCAAATTAACCACGTTAGAAATTCTTTAGGTCGGCTGCTGGACTTATGTTTCGTTTCTGATCCTGATGGAATTACTCTTTCCAGAACTTGGCCCCTTTCTGACCCTGAGGATCCATATCATCCCACTCTTGAGCTTTCAATTGAAAACAACTCCTTAATTGACCTTAAGTCTACACTTAAATCTCATAAAGTTCGTTTCTTTCGTAAGGCTGACTTTATGAAATTAAAAAAGTTAATTTCGGAATTTGATTGGTCTAATTTACTGGCATGCGATGATATAAACTTAGCATTACAAAAATTGTATTTCTCTGTAAACTCATTTTTTGACGTTTTTGTGCCGTGGAAATATCCGTCCCCTTCAACGAATCCGCCTTGGTATACACGGCATCTTAACAACTTAAAGAATAGTATGAGTAGACTTTTGAATAAACATAGATTATCTGGCTGTACAGTTAGTTATTCTAGATACTTAGTAGCCCGGTCCAATTTCACCGTGCATAACGCAGAATGTTATAGGAGTTATATTCGCCGCAGCAGGATTCAGTTTACTCAGGATCCGAAGCAATTTTATAACTTTGTAAACACTAAGCGTAAACATGTATCTGTCGGCAGCGTCCCTCAGTCGGTTGGACGGGAAGTGGGCTGTACGTATGCAGTTTGAACCGCGCAAAAAGGGGAACCCAGGGAGTGCCTCAGGGAGGCACGATTTATCCTGAACCAGGAGATTATGCGGCGCTCCAGGATGTTTCCGGCGAGTTCGAAAGTGATAACCGCAGAACTTTCCAGGCTTTGCTGCCTCTGCCACTTCCCACTTTTAGTGGAGGTTCACTGATCTCGACCATGGTGGACATAAACCCATTCATAGATGGTCGAGAAGCTTCAGCGGTTGCGGTCCTGCCTCGTGAGTCTGCCTTGGAGACTGTTTGATCGTCTCACGGACAAAAATTATGACGTCTCATTGGAGTTGCTAGGCAGCAAAACGAAGCACAACAAGTGCTGTTGCAGAAAGTGGACGATGCCACGCAGTCTAAATGGAAGGAAAGGCAAGCTGACTCGGATTCCTTGGATTCCATTCCAACGCGGGAGTCTATCGCAAATTCCTTGAGCGGATGCTCAAAAGGACGTAGGCATAAAGAGAAAAAAAAAAAGGATAAAATTTGAACTTAACCCGCGAAAAATAAACAAAAAAAAATATCCCATTTTTGGCGAGAGTTACCACTTAGGCAAATCATCGGCCATTTGATCAAAAGTGGATCAAGACTGGTTAGTCTAAAAGGGGCAGGAAATGCGCGGGAGAGGGCAGACCTTCTTTTGAATTTTGGACCTACCGCAAGTTGGACATGTTGAGGAGAGCGAAAATTTTTAAACTCTTTTTTTTTTTTTTTTTTTTTTTGTTAGTGCCGGATTGCAAGTGCGAACTGCAAGTTTCTTTCCGCCTCGAAAGAAACGGAACTGCGGGATCGCAACAAGCCACGAGTGAAAGACAGATTCAACATCTAGCCGGTACCTGGAGCCGAAGTGGTACACGTGGAACACGTGATCAGCGCCGGAGGAGAGGTGCTAGGAATTTGGCGAGGAGAAGAAGAACCCTTTTTTAGAAGTTAAAGTTAACGCTATTGTTAAGTGGATCACACTAAAAAATGAAAATTGATGAAACATGAAGCTTAAAGAAGAAAAAAAGAAAAAAATGTAGAAAAAAAGAAAAATCAAGCAAAAATATTCAATAAAATTTAAGCCATTATCATTAATTAGTGAGCTATATTGTTTTCCATTTTTTTATTTGATTTTTTAAGATCCAGTGCCCTTCTAAAAAAAAAAAGAAGAAGTGCAGAAAGTATCATAAGAAGGTGTGTGTCGGAAAAGAAGAGCGAAAGCAATAAGTGAAGTTTTGTTTGTCATTGATTGAAGTGAAAGAAAAAGCAAAGGAAGACACAGTGGTATTAAACAGAGTTTCGATTATTAAAAATGAAATGTGATAAAAATTTTTTTTTCTCTGGATTAAGAGAAAAGAGGAAGAAGGAAGTGAATAAAACTTAGACTGAACACAGAATAAAAATACTAATGGAAAATTTCTAAACAAAAAAATAAAAATCTTAAACCATAATCCACGTCTACAGCCACCAACGCCAAGGTCGACCTTTTCGCCGAGGAAAGCACGTAAGTCAGAAATTTTCCATTGTGAATTAAAGAAGAAGATATTTAATTGAAGTTTATTAGCCATGCGCAAAATTTGATTTATTATGAATTTATATGATTGGTTTTTCCTTTTTCCCACCGTACACACAACCTTAGACAGAAAACAAAACAGTGATGGAAAAATTTGAATAAATTAATTTCTCTAAACTATAAATACACATGCAGCCTAAAATTATTAGAAAAAAATGAAAATATATTTATAATCAAACTAAATAAATAAATTAGTTAGAGTTTTCATTAGGATTAGTCATTTTCTCTAGTACTTTGTAAAAAAAATAATATGATTAATTTGGCTATGTCAATTAAGAACTTTAAATAAAAATATAATAAATAAAATGTTACTGTAAATTTAACTGACGAACTTCGCAAATTAATCCTCGGGTGTAGTGGGGGAAAAGGGGCCACGAGAGTGACACTCTTCTACCTGTGGCCAAGGTAGGGTTGGGGAAAATAAAGACATACCAACAGCAGTGCTCCTTCAATGATTCTCTCGAAACAATTTCTGTCCTGTTCCAATTTTCTATTTGAATTTGATGATCGTGAATACCGGCTCTGATCTCTAGCGGAGATTATACACTTCTCTCTGTCGCAGCACGCAACCTTTCTTATACCGCTAAATTACTATTATCCTACGTTGCAACTCGCGAAGGATCTGTCCCAGCAAGACCTCCACCTCCAAGCCGACGAGCTAGAGCCGGACCCTTTCGGCGTGCCAGCCAGGTCCTTCCACTGCCCCTACAAACGTTGCACGTTACAATAATAATATTATATTATTAGATAATAATAATTTAGAAAAAAAGTGTTGCCCAACATGGAGGCCTTCCTAAGGAAAAAAAAATAATTATAACTGCCACAGAAACTCAACCATCATTAGATTCGAAATCTGTATTACTTTTCGATTTCAATTTTCAACAAACTTTCTCTATTTACAAATTTGCTACTCTTGACTTTGAATTGTTCGAGAAACTTATGTCAGAAGACTCTGGTGTTCTGAGGGCCCGAAATTCATTTTAGGAGCGGAGATTTGCCCGTCTGTCATCTGTCATGGAACTCAGTGCAAGGATCACAGAGAACTACAAACTTCGGTTTAGTCTCCGACCTGTTGCAGGGTACCATCCTCATCAAATTAGAAGTTTGCCTAGTGGCTCATACGAATAGGAATATAGAGACGTTCTAACAGAGAGACGTCCTAACCACGGTGACTACTGAGAAAGTCTAATTTCCTTTCTGTTGGGCCAAGCAGCCACCAAAGAATGCATATAAAATAATTGTAATATGCTAAGCTGCAGCTGTTGTTATCAGCATGATTCGTCTCTGTTTTGTCTCCCAGTTTCGCATGCGCTTTATTGTTATTTGTAGCGTATGCGCTTTGGGGAGCTTTGGTTGAGCTTCTGCGCAAGCTCTTAGTTTGGCGTTCGTTGTGATTTGGAGTTGATTGGAGCCGCATATATTAGGGTTAAATTGAACCTAAAATAAATATATTGAAACTATAATTTGAAACGCCTGTAGTTATTCGGCTGCTATTAAAAACTATTAATAGCTCAACATTGGTGACCCCGACGTGATTATCATCCCGTTCAATTATTGTGATCAGCATTAAAAGTGCCACTAGAACACCGTTGTTGGTTTTGTTGTCGCAAAGTTGCATTTTAATTTAATTGCACAATGGAATCTGGAGCTGAAGCTACTGCATCTGCTGCGTCAAGCCGTGAAAGGATGCTGCGGAGACGCGTAGAGGTAACATGTCAGGAAATGGAGGTACTGCATCGGAAGGCTGCGATGCAGACCGACGATTCAACCATTCTGATCCTCGAGTCTATGGAGAAGCGTCTGCGCGAACGTTTCACCACGCTGCAGGAGGAATTGGAGGAGCTAAACTATAGCGAGATCGGGAGCGATTTATATTGGCGATTTTCTCAGCTGGCTACGGACGTGCACGTTGACATCCAGGTGGAGATGGCCAAGCGTTCTATGCGGGTTGCTGCTCACTCTACGCTTTTGGATGCTACCAGTGGTGCTGGGATTTCAAACGCTCCATATAGGCCTGTTCCCTCATTGCCCCCGTTGCCAATGCCAACATTTAGCGGCGGCTATGCCGAGTGGCCGGATTTCTGTGCCCTATTTAGGACAACCAGTGACAGTCACCCGCACTTGACCAAGATGGAGAAGCTCAGATGGCTCATTTGCTGCCTGCGGGACTCAGCCCTGGAGACTGTGAGGACGCTTGAGATTACTGGCTCACATCAACGAGGTCCTGTAGTTAAGGGTGGTTGAGTCGGAATCCGTTGCTACTCTTCGAGAATAGACCGATTCAATGGACATATGCGGGCCCTTATGACGTCGGCCGAAATTCAAGGGTGCCTCTTCATCCAGATCATCTTCCAAAAGCTGGACCCTGCTACAAAGGCCAAATGGGAAGACTCTCTGGCAGGAAGCACTGATGACAGCCTTCCATCTTGGGAGTCTATGGCACGATTCTTAGAGAAAAGTGCCGGACTCTCAAAAGCGTTGACTTTTCTTTGGCGTATTCACCAGTTAACCAAGTAGGCCGAGGTAGATCGTCCAATAACCGATCCTCGTGCATGGTTATTAACGCCAGTCCTGCCCTATGCGCCCTGTGTGGTGTTTCGGCGCACGAGCTTCCTGCTTGTCCAAAGTTCAGTTGTTTGCCAATTGAGGAACGGTACGACGAAGTGCGGCGTCTGGCTCGCTGTTTTGTTTGTCTGGAGGATGGCAATCTCGCTCTTGGATGCTCAGCTACCCGCTGCTCGGCGTGCGATCACCGTCATCATATTCTGTTGCACCCTCGCGGGCAGGTTTCACCCGCACGAGTCTCACGTCCCATCGGTGCAGTTGCTGGTGCGAACCCATCCCGCTCAATTAACACTTTTGTGACCCAGGATCGCAATGCTGAGCTAGTGCTCCTGCCAACAGCCAATGTACTCGTTCGTGGTCGATCTGGAGACTTCCTGCCTTGCCGAGTTTTATTGGATTCCGGTTCACAAGTGCATCTCATCTCGTCGCGGCTGGCGAATGAACTTCAGCTTGGCCGCTCCAAATGCTCCACAACGGAGCATTGAGGCTGTTGTAGCTACACATATCAGCCTAGCCAGGACATAGATGCTTCGGGCTGGAAAGTTCCTGGCAATATGGATCTAGCTGACCTGCTGATTGGAGTGGACCTGCTGATTGGAGCCGGCTTATTCTTTGACCTATTGTCGGCTGGCCAAATCCAGTTAGGTCACGGGCTCCCAATTGCTCAGAACACTCGATTTGGCTGGGTGTTTTCTGGCCACGGTGGACTATCACGGGATGTGTCGGCGCTCTGTGGTAGGGAGGACAACCCATGGAACCTCTGCAATAATGTGACTGCTGCCCCTTCCAACATTGTTATTAAAGGCCCACCCTTCAATGGGGGGAGGATGTTGGGCCAAGCAGCAACCAAAGAATGCATATAAAATAATTGTAATATGCTAAGCTGCAGCTGTTTTTATCAGCATGATTCGTCTCTGTTTTGTCTCCCAGTTTCGCATGCGCTTTATTGTTATTTGTAGCGTATGCGCTTTGGGGAGCTTTGGTTGAGCTTCTGCGCAAGCTCTTGGTTTGGCGTTTGTTGTGATTTGGAGTTAATTGGAGCCGCATATATTAGGGTTAAATTGAACCCAAAATAAATATATTGAAACTATAATTTGAAATGCGTGTAGTTATTCGGCTGCTATTAAAAACTATTAATAGCTCAACACTTTCTTTTCTGAGAGGTTAAACATTTTGTTTTTGATGCATCAGGAAAACTACATAGATCGTTTCTACATCGTATTAAGTCCGATGCAACATAAATGAAAGAGTTACTACACTCCCTAAACAGCTCAGCCGCCTAGAAACCTTAAGTTTACAGGGCCTATGTCTTAAAAATCTTTTGAGAGATTCGATTAAATTAAATTTCACCCGACATCCGAGGATATCAGAAGCGAAGTTCAGTTAGTTGTCGTACCATTTTGAATTTTTTTTTTTTTGTTTTTGCCGATTCAACAGAGGTTTAGGATAGATTAATAGGGCCAAGAAGATAATATTTTCACAAATTATAAACATTACTTAGTCATGATGGGCTTGGATAGATCGCCCGACCGTGGCTCTCAAGAAGCGCAAAAACTAATTTGACAACTTTGCAAGACAGAAATCAAATCCGCAGCCGAAATTTTTAAAACCACTTGTCATCACGAGTTCCACAAGAAAGGCATCAATGTGCATTTTAAGAAAAGCGACAACTGTCCTGTATGCAAGAGTATCTGCAGGCCAGCAGTCGAAGGTCTTCAAACGCGATCTCAATCAAAAGTCCGTCAGACGAAGGGTAGCCATGAAAGGACACCTTCTGACGACATCCCTAACATTTCCCGAAACACCGAGGCAGCTAGCATGAGGAGCAACGATCCGAACAGCATGGCAAGTGCCATTACACTTCTAGCTATGGAGAAGAGGCTGCTCACCATATTGACGGAGAAGATGGCCGAACTGGTGCAAACGTCTGTGTTAGACAGTATGGAAAGACTGATAGCAACGCCTGCCAACTCTGCCGTGAGCAGGGAAGTTAGATCAACCCCGAGGTTAGAGGACATACAGCAACCGCACATAGAGGAAGCAACGGATCCCACCGCAATACCGACCATGCCAGCGGGATGCGCAATGTCTCCCCAACGAAGCACAATATTCGACCTAGGAATACGACCAGACAAAGTTGGACATATTCTAAATGGGTGGAAGCTCAAGTACTCCGGAACCGGCGTACCGATAGACGACTTTATCAACCGTGTGGAAGCACTGACTCAACAGGCGCTGGATGGGAATTTCGCGGTGTTGTGCCGCAACGTCAGCGTGTTATTTGAAGGTAAGGCCACGGAATTCTATTGGCGATATCACATATGTGACACATATCATATCATATGTCACATATCATATCATATGTTCAGCGCTCCGTTTACATTTTCGTCAAAACCGGGACGACGTCGATGTAGAAGAATTGATAAGAAACAGGAAACAGAAGCCAAACTAAACTTTCGACGCATTCTACAATAGTGTGAAGGTAATGATTGATCAATTACAAACGCCTTGGTCCACTCGCAAGTTAGTTCGCATTCTTAAGAACAATTTGCGACCAGAAATACGTCACGAAATTCTGAATGTCGAGGCGGTAAAGGTCCAGGAGCTTCGAGAGATTTGTCGACGCCGAGAGGCTTTCCTGGAAGATGTCAAACGATCACATGGCTATAGTAGAGTGACTCCATTCCGGCGGGAAGTCGCGGTATTAATCGACGAACCTGATGCGGAAAGCAGCTCGGAAGTTGGAATTGATGCAGATGTCAAAGCACTCGCCCTGGTATGCTGGAATTGCCACCACGAAGGACACCGATATCAAGATTGTCTGGAAGAAAAATTAGTGTTTTGTTTTGTCTGTGGAGCAGCCAACACCTACAAACCCAACTGTACGAGGTGCTCAAAAAACTTAAAGCTCGGCAGTTCGAAGTCAGCGTACAGACCGAGGACATCGAATGCCGCCCACAAACAGTCAACAATAACAGAGTAAATAGGAAAGAGCCAAGAGCTATTCCTAAACCCACACCGGACGCGACACAAAGCAATGAAAGTTTATTGCTACACCAGAAAAGACAAAATTTACCTAAGATGACAAGACAAGAAAGATTACCTGAGCTTCTCTTTAGTATGCGAAAGGACCGCAGTTCGAGAAGGATTAAAACATATTGGGAAAAAATATCGAAAAGAGTAAGAGCGGATTGAGACACGCTCGTACCAGAGATCTTCGTCCATTTTTGCCAGAGCAGCAATAAGATCGCATCTTTTATGGACTCCTTGATTCAGGAGCTTCGATAAGTTGTAAATGGGAATTTACAAGGCCAAAGAAGAGGAGTCTTCCATGCCAAGGATATACGTCAATGACGTCCCTTCAGTCGGTATCAGCCTAGGGTCAAAATTGGAATACCCTAGTCTGATTGTGGGAGGGAATTTGTAACGGCGCCTGAAGCGGCGTAGGCATAAAGAGAAAAAAACAAAGAATGATATTTAAACTAAACCCGCGAAAAATAAATAAAAAAAAATTATCCCAATTTTGGCGAGAGTTACCACTTAGGCAAATCTTCGGTCAAGACTGGTCAGTCTAAAAGGGGCTGGAAATGGCGCGGGAGAGGGCAGACCTTCTTTTGAAGTTTGGACCTACCGCAAGCCGGACGTGTTGAGGAGAGCGAAACTTTGTAAACTCTAAAGTTTTGTGGAAAAGAAGAAGAAACAGTAAAAAAAATGAGAAGAGACCACGTGGTGAAGAGGCCAAAAGCCGAAATCATGAAAGATCCGTAAAGAAGAATTGAAAAATTGAAACCGTTAATGTTGAAACAAATGTACGGAAAAAGAAGAGAGAATTGAAAATTTTTAGAAGTTTAAGTTAACGCTATTGTTAAGTGGATCACACTAAAAAATTAAAATTGAAGAAATATGAAGTTTAATGAAATAAAAAAGAGAAAAATGTAAAAAAAAAGAAAAATCAAGCAAAAATATTCAATAAAATTTAAGCCATTATCATTAATTAGTTAGCTACATTGTTTTTCATTTTTTTTATTTGATTTATTAAGATCCAGTGCCCTTCTAAAAAAAAAAAGAAGAACTGCAGAAAGTATCATAAGAAGGTGTGTGTCGGAAAAGAAGAGCGAAAACAATAAGTGAAGTTTTGTTTGTCATTGATTGAAGTGAAAGAAAAAGCAAAGGAAGACACAGTGGTATTAAACAGAGTTCCGAGTTTTAAAAAATGAAATGTGATAAAAATTTTTTTTTCTCGGGATTAAGAGTGAAAAAAACTTAGACTGAACACAGAATAAAAATACTAATGGAAAATTTCTAAACGGGTTGGTTTGGGTAAACCCAAACCCTTGGGTAAACCCAAGGTAGGGTTGGGGAAAATAAGACCATAAAAACAGCAGTGCTCCTTCAATGATTCTCTCGAAACAATTTCTGTCCTGTTCCAATTTTCTATTTGAATTTGATGATCGTGAATACCGGCTCTGATCTCAAGCGGAGATTATACACTTCTCTCTGTCGCAGCACGCAATCTTTCTTATACCGCTAAATTACTATTATCCTACGTTGCAACTCGCGAAGGATCTGTCCCAGCAAGACCTACACCCCCCAAGCCGACGAGCTAGAGCCGGACCCTTTCAGCGTGCCAGCGTGCGCCGGTCCTTCCACTGCCCCTACAAACGTTGTACGTTACAATGGCCATTCTCACATGATAAGCTCCTGCCCAAGGTTTTTAAGCTTGTCGCCTAATTATCGTTTAGGCAAACTTATGCATTTGGATTTATGCCGCAAGGGCCTTGGATCCGGGCACCTTGCAATGCAGGCTTCATAGTCTGCTGCATTTGGTTGGCAATTCACCAGCTCAAGGCCAACACCCCTCTCCCGAGGTATCCACATCTAGCGACGCAGTTTTTTGTTCAGCGCCCGCCGCCGTCAATTCTCTCGTCGCTAAGGATCGTTTTGGTGATGTGGTGTTGCTAGCCACTGCCAATATTCTAGTTACGAACCGCTCCGGAGTTCTACTGCCCTGACGAGCGCAGCTTGATTCTGGCTCGCAGGTGCATCTAGTCACTTGAACGCTGACGGACCAGTTGCAGCTGCAGAAGATAAGTTCTCCGGTGACTGTATCCGGTATAGGTTACGCAGGGTTCTCTACAGCTGGGTTTTCTGCGCAAGTTAGCTTGCAATCCCAAAGCTCTGACTTCTCGGCACAATTAACATCACTGACTTTTAGCCACATTTGGACATTGGACGTCAGCTCTTGGAAAATTCCCGCTAATATAAACCTAGCGGATCTTCATTTTCACCATCCTTAGCCACTTGATTTGCTAATTGAAGCTGGATTATTTTAAGAGCAAACGGGGCAGATTCATCTGCCTCCTGGTTTGCTTTCAATCCAAAAAACTCGGCTCGGTTGGATTGTTTGGGGAGGCGGACGCCCTGACGATGGTCCTCATGGCAGCTGAGCAGTCAGAGTTGCTAGTCCATATTATTCAGTATTACCCAGCGGCGTACGGAGCTATAAGGCGGGCAGTCAACAACTTGTACCTGCTGCCCCTTCATGATGCTGTTGAAAGATCATCGTTCAACGGGAGGAGTATGTCGGGTCAAGCAGCCGCCCGAAAGTTTGGCAGGCAATAATTTATTAAATTTGTTTATCTTTTCTTTATCTTTGTCTCTATTCACGTCGGCCGCTCTCGTGCATTCGATCGGCCACCTGCATCTGCCGTCAGGCGCTATCGTTGCCTCACTCTCTCGCGGTATCTCTATTATTCTAATTCGGTCGTCAACCCTACGCAGTCACATACATATGTCATATGTTCTATATATAAACCAAATTATTTAAATAAATTGTAATCATACATAGAAATCTAAAGGTCCTGGTTTCTTATTACAGCCTAGATTTGGAACATCAAATAAAGCTCCCGAAAATGCTCGGTAACTGAACACAGGTTAAATAACACAATTAAATGGAAACACTATGAAGATATAAATAGAGGCAGACAAATTATTCACTATAAATCAAAATACAAAAAGAAACAGAAAAATATCAAGAGTAAATTCTATACCGGAGCTGGCGATCTCGGCGTCTTGCCATATTGTGGAAGAACTCCTGCGGATGTTTTTCCGATTTAGGCCTTTCATGGCTGCGCAGAATCTGCCCAACAGTTCTCTTTTCTAGCCCTCCAGGTTCGCTACCCTCTCCCGCACCGGTAGGAGGCATCAAGGCACTTGCTAAAAGTACGCTAAGGAATAATTGGGATTCAGCCTTAGCTGCAGTTCGTTCCTTCGAAATCTCCAAGTAGAATTATGTCATACATCATTGTCCTTGTGCTCCTTCAAGGATTGGACTCAGCTACTCAGGCCAAGTGGGAGGAAGGTGGAATTTTGACTTCTTCCCACTTGGCTGAAGGTGGAATTTTGACCTTCTTCCCACATGGCCTAATCGACTACTTGGGAGTCGATGGCTGAATTTTTGGAGCAGCGATTTTAGAGTACTACAGGCTATGGATGCAGCCATGGACGCCTACGCGCCGGGTACTCATATGGGAAGATGTGGAGTTGCAAATAATAGTAGATCGTCCTTTAACATCACTAATTCTCATTCCCCTGCCTGTATATTATATGGTGGGTGCTCCCACGTAGTGTCTGCATATTATGAAAAGCTAAATCTTATATTTCACAGTGTAATCTATTTATACACATTTTTTTTTTCTCCGATGTTTGTGAGGTGCTGGGCCAAGTAGAAGCTTAAGAATGCAGCATGTAAAAATGTCTTCGGACTTGGTGTTCTAAGCCTGAACTCTGGGAAGACTTGGATTTTTACGGTTTCTGGTTTGATTGCGCTTTTGGGATCCATGTATTCAGGTGTCTAGTCGTTATTTGAATAAAATATTATCTATTTCGTGATGATTGCAATTAATCTGGTTGTTTTTGTACAGGTGTCACAAAGGTGAAAAGACCTTATTCCTTGTCTGTTAAATTGAGATCAAAGGATTGGACCCTGCTACCCAGGCCAAGTGGGAGGAACATATTTTTGCACTTTCAACATATTTTGCAGTTTATAACTTTATAACTTTGCAGTTTTATAACTTTGTAAACACTAAGCGTAAAAATGTATCTTTCCGCCCACAGGTTACGATTGAGAACTTTTATGCGAACACTGATCAGGCAATGGCCTATCTCTTTGCACAGTTTTTTCAAACTACGTGTTCACCTAGCAGCAGTTCAGCCCAGTCCTACACTTATAATATCCAATCAGCCAACCTTAATTTGCCCATCTTTCGATCAAAGTGGTGTGTTATCGGATCTTCTTAAGGTCAAGCCCGTGTATTCGCCAGGCCCTGATGGAGTACTAGGCTCTGTTCTGAAGAACTGCGCCGAGGCTCTGTGCAAACCGCTCGTTAAACTTTTTAATCTATCGCTGGAAACTTCGATCTTTCCCCTTATGTGGAAGGAATCTTTCATTAATCCGCTGCATAAAAACGGGGAAAAATTCGACCCTGCAAATTATATAGGCATCTCTAAATTGTCAGCAATTCAAAAGCTTTTTGAAAAACTTATCACTCCACATTTGCAACACCTATGTAGTTAAATAATAACTCCGTGCCAGCATGGCTTCATGAAGCGCCGCTCACCACTACCAACTTATTGGAGCTAACATCTTTTATGACGGATGGGTTCCGGAATGGCTTACAAACATACGTCATTTACACTGACTTCAGTAAAGCTTTTAACTCTGTTAACCATTCGCTTCTTATAATTTAACTCAGTCTTTTGGGATTCCCAACCGATCTTCTTATCTGGATTTCGAGCTACTTATCTGGGAGAACAAAACGTGTTTCTCGCGTTTAGTCCGCGCAACATCTGGGGTGCCCCATGGAAGCCATCTTGGACCCCTACTTTTTGCACATTGTTATATACATCATTGGTCCGTCCGATTCTTGAGTATGGATCGTGTGTCGTGAGTCCTCAGTACGGAGTACACCAAGATCACATTGAATCTGTACAAAAAAACTTTCGCTCTTAGTGGACTTAACTGGGATGAAAATCTTTACCTTCCCTCTTATCGTATTTTTACTAAACACTTTAGACTTTTACTAAACAACTTACCATCATTAACAAACCGTTAACCCTTAATCTTATTTATGGAAATGTAGACAGCCAGCACTTACTAACACGCGTTAATTTTAACGTTCCTAGTAGATGGACTAGAAACTTTCGTCCTCTACTCCTCAGCCATTGTAGTTCGACATATGCCCAACACGATCCACTCAGGGCATTATGTTCGGACTACAATAGTCTCTACCACATCTTGTCACTTTGCTCCACTAACAATCTTAAATCGCTCATATTAACCGCATATTGCTGCCTCTGCCACTTCCCACTTTTGAAGTGGAGGTTCACTGTTCTCGTCCATGGTGGACACAAACCCATTCAAAGGTCGGGTCGAAAAGTTTCAGCTGTTGCGGTCCTGCCTCATGAGTCTGCCTTGGAGACTGATTGATCGTCTCACGGACAAAAATTATGACGTCGCATTGGAGTTGCTAGGCAGCAGAACGAAGCACAACAAGTGCTGTTGCAGAAAGTGGACGATGCCACGCAGTCTAAGTGGAAGGAAAGGCAAGCTGACTCGGATTCCTTGGATTCCATTCCAACGCGGGAGTCTATCGCAAATTCCGTGAGAGGAGATGCTGGATTCTGAAGAGCTTAGATTTGACGACGACATCACTTGCACCAAACTTTGCGGTAGGACGGCGTAGTCATTTTCATCCAGGTAACTCTTCATTTGTGATCACAAACTCTGTGATGGCCATTCTCACGTGATAAACGTGATAAATCCTGCCCAAGGTTTTTAAGCCGTAAGTGCCTTGGATCCGGGCACTTTGCAATGCAGGCATCATAGTCTGCAGCATTTGGTTGGCAATTCACCAGCTCAAGGCCAACACCCCTCTCCCGAGGTTTCCACATCTAGCGACGCTGTTTTTCGTTCAGCGCCCGCCGCCGTCAATTCTCTCGTCGCTAAGGATCGTTTTGGTCATGTGGTGTTGCTAGCCACTGCCAATATTCTGGTTACGAACCGCTCCGGAGTTCTACTGCCCTGACGAGCGCTGCTCGATTCTAGCTCGCAGGTGCATCTAGTCACTTGAACGCTGACGGACCAGTTGCAGCTACGGAAGATAAGGTCTCCGGTGACTGTATCCGGTATAGGTTACGCAGGGTTCTCTACAGCTGGGTTTTCCAAGTCAGCTTGCAATCCCAATGCTCTGACTACTCGGCGCAATTAACTGCGATCGTACATCGTACTCCAACATCACTGACTTTCAGCCACATTTGGACATTGGACGTCAGCTCTTGGAAAATTCCCGCTAATGTAAACCTAGCGGATCTTCATTTTCACCATCCTTAGCCAGTTGATTTGCTAATTGAAGCTGGATTATTTTAAGAGCAAACGGGGCAGATTCATCTGCCTCCTGGGTTGCTTTCAATCCAAAAAAATCGGCTCGGTTGGATTGTTTGGGGAGGCGGACGCCCTGGCGATGGTAAGGTCCTCATGAAAGCTGATCAGTCAGAGTTGCTAGTCCATATTATTCAGTATTACCCAGCGGCGTACGGAGCTATAAGGCGGGCAGTCAACAACTTGTGCCTGCTGCCCCTTCATGATGCTGTTGAAAGCTCATCTTCCAACGGGGGGAGTATGTCGGGTCAAGCAGCCGCTCGAAAGTTTGGCAGGCAATAATGTATTAAATTTGT
This sequence comes from Drosophila ananassae, assembly GCF_017639315.1. NCBI lineage: Eukaryota > Metazoa > Arthropoda > Insecta > Diptera > Drosophilidae > Drosophila > Drosophila ananassae. Next base: position 238,395 of record NW_025319122.1, read on the forward strand.
TTATATTTTCTTTATCTTTGTCTCTATTCATGTCGCCCGCTCTCGTGCATTCGATCGGCCACCTGCATCTGCCGTCAGGTGCTATCGTTGCCTTGCTCTCTCGCGGTATCTCTATTATTCAGTCACATACACACATCATTTAAATAAATTGTAATCAT